>NC_079426.1:118011-143011 GCF_026213295.1 Gadus chalcogrammus
CTCTCTACCCCTCTCTCTCCCCCCTCTCTCCCCCTCTCCCTCTCCCCCCTCTCTCTCCCCCCACTCTCCCCCTCTCTCTCTCCCCCTCTCGCCCCTCCTCTCCCCCTCTCTCCCTCTCCCCCTCTCCCCCCTCGCTCCCCCTCTCTCTCCCCCTCTCTCTCCCCCTCTCCCTCTCTCCTCCCCCACTCTCCCTCTCTCTCTCTCTCCCCCTCTCTCCCCCTCTCTCTCCCCCGCTCTCTCCTGCTCTCTCCCCCTCTCTCCTCTCTCTCCCCCGCTATCTCCCCCTCTCTCTCTCCCCCTCTCTCTCCACTTCTCTCCCCTTCCCTCTCCCCCTCTCTCTCCCTCTCTCTCCCCCTCTCCCCCCTCTCTCTCCCCTCGCTCCCCCTTTCTCTCCCCCACTCTCCCCCTCTCTCTCCCCTTCTCTCCTCCTCTCTCTCCCCCTCGCTCCCCCTCTCTCTCCCCCACTCTCCCCCTCTCCTCCCTCTCTCCCCACTCTCTCCCCCTCTCTCTCCCCTTCACTCTCCCCCTCTCTCTCTCTCTCTCCCCCACTCTCTCCCCCTCTCTCTCCCCTTCCCTCTCCCCCTCTCTCTCCCCTTCTCTCCTCCTCTCTCTCCCCCTCGCTCCCCCTCTCTCTCCCCCACTCTCCCCCTCTCTCTCCCCCTCCCTCTCCCCCTCTCTCTCCCCCTCTCTCTTCCTGTCTCTGTTCTGAATTGGGGCCGAGGGAGCCGAGCCACTAATAGAAAGTCTATTGACTGGGGGCCGGCTCTCATTGCTGCTGTAAAAGCTGCTGGGGCCCTCAAGAAGGTCATCGATAAAAAGCCTGTCTTTTCTTGTTGGCAAGACCTTCGTCAGCACTGGAGGAAGATTAAACGGTGCATCGACCAGCTTCAAACTGTGTTTCTTCATGTCGATGTGTGAATGTGCCTTTGTGCACATGTGGAGTATGTGTAGATAGTTTTTGGTTTGTATGGTGCAGGTGTGTGTGTTGAGAATCGGGAGTGTGAAAGAAGTAACAATGTCTATTTGTGTGTGTGTGCAGGAGTGTGTACGAGCTGAATAGGGGGCATTTAGGGTTTGAAGTAGAGTGCGTGTGCATGAGTTTGCGCATTCATGTGTGTGTCTGTTGGTGTGTGAGTGTGCATGTGTGTGTCTGTTGGTGTGTGAGTGTGTTTGTGTGTGTGTGTGTGTTTTCATGTGTGTTCGTGTGCATGTGCGTCTGATCTGGCCTATCTACAGTACAACCCCCCTATCTGTGAGACACTGCCGTTAGCGATGTGTGTCCCACGACTGACCGCTAAGCCCTCCTGCCTTCCCTGCATCAAGCTGCAGACAGCTGCACGGCTGCCCCTCTCTATCACACTCACACACACTGACATACACACACACACACACACACACACACACACACTGACATACACACACACACACACACACACACACACACACTCACACACACACACACACACACGCAAACACATGCAAACACGCACACACACACACACTCATACACAGATAATCGACACACACACACACACATGATCAGCCACACACACAGACTCACAGACACACACACACACACACACACACACACACACACACACACACACACACACACACACACACACACACACACACACACACACACACACAAACACAGACACCCACACTTACACCAACACACACACATAAACACACACACACATAGTCAAATCCATATTAATTGTTTTGACACTGTCGGATACAACCAGAGGAGGTAAACGTTTGCAAGCGTTGTGTATCAAAGAGAAAACATGCTTTTCCATTTTGGTTAACGCTGTGCAAAACAAACTCTTTGCATCTTGATTATGCTCTGTATCACCCTGTGAAACATACAGGGAGAAAGACGTGTGTACACACACACACACACACACACACACACACACACACACACACACACACACACACACACACACACACACACACACACACACACACACACACACACACACACACACACACACATAAAACACACAGAGACACACACACATAAACCCCCACAGTACTACACTCATCCTACTGTAGCAAGCAGTCCCAGCGCGGCTCTTTGTCCCGTAGCTCCGGCCGCCGCCTCGTTAGCACACGGCCCCGAGGGGAGGGGGCGGGGGGGGCTGGTTTGATTGACAGCAGGGGCAGCACTGAGACTTAGGTGGTGGAGACTCTGGAGACAACCCAGCGAGCTCGTCGCCAGGGGACAGGAGAGACGGACGATGGTCAGTAGGACTCTGAATGCCCAGCGACATAGATAGCTAGGTGGGCTCAATACATGCAGAGCAGGCACGCATACCGTATATATATAACACGCACACACTCACACACACGCACATGCACACGCACAAATACACACACATGCACACGCACACACACACACACACACACACACACACACACACACACACACACATACACACACAGACATGTGTGAGTGTGATAAACAGACACAGACATGAACTGAGCGAGAGAGAATGGGAGAGAAAGAGCACCTACACACACACATACACACACACACATACACACACAAATGCCTACTGTATATGTATAGACTGCATAGAGTCTGGGTGTAGGGGGTTAGGGTTAGGGTTAGGGTTGGGGGTTAGTGTTGGTATTTGACACCTGGTCCCAATGCCAAGGGGCCTGGGGGTCTCTAATGGCGCATTTCCACCTGAGGGTGCGGGTCGGTTCAGTCTGCAAGGTGCGGCACGGGTCCCATTTCCACCGCCAAAAGTGGGGGTGATCCGGACTGAGCCGTATTCAGGCGTACTCATCTTGCAGCACTCCTCCGTTGGGGTACTGAGACGCCTGAAAGGGTGCCGGCTAGTTCGAGCTACACACGCCTTTCGCTGATTGGTCGACAGAATCATCAGCTCCGTGCGACGGGGATATTAACAAACAAACCCATGACCCGCGAGAAATTTCTGGACAACGGCGAAAGCTTAGTTTATCGAAGAAGATGTTTACCCAAAAGTTTACCGTCCTTCTTGGACGTCCTCCATTGTTTCTCTTTGTTCATTGTGTCGCGTTCTTATTTTTTCTTGGATTCATTAGCAGGCTACACTGTGTGGGGCAATCCTCTCCTTTAAGTAGTACGACCGGCAGTCGTTTATTAATGGTAGTTACCTTGATCACAGGTAAGATAATTGGAGCCGGTTGCTAAACTTGGCTCCAGTTCACAGTCAGCGCCAACAGGGAGGGACTAATGTGATTAACGCTAGTCCCTCCCTCCCCATTAACAGGGTTAGGGTTAGGGTTAGGGTCCCTCCCTCCCCATTAACAGGGTTAGGGTTAGGGTCCCTCCCTCCCCATTAACAGGGTTAGGGTTAGGGTTAGGGTCCCTCCCTCCCCATTAACAGGGTTAGGGTTAGGGTCCCTCCCTCCCCATTAACAGGGTTAGGGTTAGGGTCCCTCCCTCCCCATTAACAGGGTTAGGGTTAGGGTTAGGGTCCCTCCCTCCCCATTAACAGGGTTAGGGTTAGGGTCCCTCCCTCCCCATTAACAGGGTTAGGGTCCCTCCCTCCCCATGAACAGGGTTAGGGTTAGGGTTAGGGTCCCTCCCTCCCCATTAACAGTAGCATCAGACTGCTGCGGGAACCGCCTGCCTGGCAATGAGGAGCGGCACGCACACACACACACACACACACACACACACACACACACACACACACACACACACACACACACACACACACACACACACACACAAAGCATGCACAGACAGTCACACAGACACACACACACACACACACACACACACACACACACACACACACACACACACACACACACACACACACACACACACACACACACACACACACACACACACACACACAGACACACACAAAGCATGCACAGACAGTCACACAGACACACAGATACACACACACACACACACACACACACACACACACACACACACACACACACACACACACACACATACACGTTTACCCTACCAACAGGGGACTATCGGTTTTCATCGACCAAGTGTGGACCTCTATTTCTGGTCATTTAAAAAATACAAAAACATAATACAGAGTTTAGTTTTAAGTTATTTTGTCATAGTATAATTTCAAATGTGTTTTTTTGATTTATTTTAAAGAAGTTGCCAAGAGGGGACTTGAATACTAAAGCGATATTTACATATCAAAGAGGGGACTCCATTCACTGCAGCAAGGGAGCTGTCTGTGCCTATTGTTTCACTCAATGAGTGTTTGCCAACTGCAACTGTTGCTTCTGTCAATGTGTTTACATGGGCAAATATAAAAGATGGTCCCCACTTGGATTGTACAACATGACAGAAGTCCCCTGTTAAATGGTATGGGGCGACCCTCACACTCCTGCATGGATCTATTCATGAAGTGTGGAAAAGAACAAATGTAATCCTCATCAATAAACTATAATCATCTTTTAAGATATATTTAGAAGGGTTAAAAAATGTGCGTTTAATTTGCAATTTGCAAGTTAAATATGGACAATAATGCGATTAATCACGATTAAATATTTGTATTGATTGACAGCCCTAGTTAGCCCTGTTATCTATAAGTCTTTTTTCCTCATGAAAAAATGTCCCTTATGAACTATGTAAAGGCTATATGGCAAATTATTTATTTTGTACTATAGAGAAAGCAGTTAAAAAAAAATTTCTACCCTAATGAATACATAAATGCTGGAGTGTCGCTCCATACCATTTAACAGGGGACCAGTGTCATTTTGAACAGGCAAAGAGGGGACTTCTGTCATTCTGTACAATCCAAGAGGGGACCATCTTCTCTGTTTAACAGCACAAAGTTAAAAACAAAATTCTACATATCAAACTTTCTTTGATGGTCTGTATACTATTGTGCAGGTTCTGACATATGCTGTAGGTAACTCCATCAAAAAGACAGATGATAGCTTTAAGGCGGTTCAAGTGCAGGGAACAGCGATTGTTGATTGATTGAACCGTGATAAATTATGGTAGTTAAAACTGAAGTCATGATATTGTGGAAAAATATAATCTAGAAAAAACTGTGACTTACATAAATTCACATTAAAAGAACAGACAAAATTTGTGCTCTAAAATATGAAAGATGGTCCCCACTTGGATTGTAAAACATGACAGAAGTCCCCTGTTAAATGGTATGGGGCGACCCTCACACTCCTGCATGGATCTATTCATGAAGTGTGGAAAAGAATAAATGTAATCCTCATCAATAATCTATAATCATCTTTTAAGATATATTTAGAAGGGTTAAAAATTGGGCGATTAATTTGCAATTTGCAAGTTAAATATGGACAATAATGCGATTAATCACGATTAAATATTTTTATTGATTGACAGCCCTAGTTAGCCCTGTTATCTATAAGTCTTTTTTCCTCATGACAAAATGTCTCTTATGAACTATGGAAGAACTGTGTAAAGGCTCTATGGCAAATTATTTATTTTGTACTATAGAGAAAGTAGTTAAAAAAAAATTCTACCCTAATGAATACATAAATGCTGGAGTGTAAGTGTCGCTCCATACCATTTAACAGGGGAGCAGTGGCATTTTGAACAGGCAAAGAGGGGACTTCTGTCATTCTGTACAATCCAAGAGGGGACCATCTTCTCTGTTTAACAGCACAAAGTTAAAAACAAAATTCGACACATCAAACTTTCTTTGATGGTCTGTATACTATTGTGCAGGTTCTGACATATGCTGTAGGTACAACCCGGTATCACGCGATTGCGTGCTCCTGCGCACAAACGTTAATCTATTGAAGCGTGTTCCAGAGCACGATAGTCCGACTATATATATATATATATTGCCTAATTATGTATATTGCCTATATATATGTATAGGCTATATATATGTATAGGCTATAATTATATTATTTAGCGTGTAATGAGACAATCTATAGCCAAATTGTCGAAGATGCCCGAGAATCTCCGGGGATATCAGCATGGGAAATCGGCGAATCAGACCCATGAACCTATAAAGAAAGACGTCATCTCAAGCGGGAGAGAACGTTTGCGGTGCTGGTTTGTGTCACGTAAGTACAGGGCTCTCATGTCTCATGCATTCAGCGTGAGACACACGCAATTCAACCCATGCACACGCTCAAACCTGTGCCGTGTTCCAATACCCGTACTGTCCGTACTTACGAGCCAAAATTTGAGTACGCAGTACGTTCCAATTCAGATCAGGCGAAAAGAAGTATACTTCAAGGACCCGGATGCCGTACTCAAAACGGGCCAATCCTGAAGTGTGGATCGAAGGACACTCCCCGTACTCAATGGCAGCCATCTTAGCTACGTAGCGGAAGAGGCGGAGCCAGGCTGAGCCAAAGTCGGCGCATTTTCCACATAGCCTGCATTAATAGAGTCATTTTGTAGTTGTTATAGTTCTTATAGCTGCTAGGCGTAAAGAGTTCACCGTTCAAAGCGGGATGTTTATTGCGGGGGAGGAGCCACAGCGGCAGTCGTGATCGTAATTTCCGGTTAGTGCACCACGGAGTACTCGATTTGGAACAGCACTCACATCTGAAAAAATAACGTAGTAGATAGTGCGGATAGTATACTTCCTTTAAGTATACTCATGGAAGTACGGGTATGGTCTCACGAAAATACGTGACACTGTCACGTTATTTAATCTATTGAAACGTGATCAGGGACACGTAGGCCTATTTTCTAAATTTTGTATTTCAATTGGAAGTAGGCTATTTGTCGTGTCACTAAGCATGACTTCCAAACTAAGGTTCTGTCCGGGAGCGTTCTCCCTAATGTCCCTTATGGAGCTCCGTACAGATCATTCATTGTTGAAAATTGTCTGTGATAACTAACAAATGACAGCTTTTGGCCACCCGTTTCTACTTAAAATTGTCTGAGATAACTAACAATATGACAGCTTTTGGCCACCCGTTTCTACTTTCACCTTTGATACTGAGAAATTGTGACAATACACGGATATATTAAATGCAGGTGCGCTGCTCTGTAGGCAAACCGCGAAGGAAAAAAGGGTAGCTGCTTCATCTGTTCTTTTTAGAATTGTATGTATTGATGTTTATTTTATCTAGCCATCTATTCTCTTGTTTTTGGCTATGTGAATGAACGTCCGCGTCGATGCCTCGATCGCAAGTCCAGTGTCGCGAGCGGACGTTGCCATGACATCTAGAAATCATACCGTATTTAATGGGTTGTAGTGAGTGTAACATAATTCACCTACAGTATTTTGTTATGTGTTGTACTTTCAATTGTGTTAGGCATGTCGTTTACTGTCTTGGTGGTTCAGGGATCGCTGTCCCTTTTAAGGATTACGAGCGTCTCATGACGTCAGATCCCATGCGGGATTTGTTTACCTTCAGCACGTTTTGATTTCCTGTTCCTCTCTTACTAAATAAACGAGTCACACAACTGTGTGCTCAATGTGCGAAATTGTGTCTCTCACTTATGGCAATTTCCACAGGGTTATCATTAATATTGATGTGTACGGGTTGTTTATAACTCGTGAATAATATTGTTTAGAGTAGACCACGGTCTGGGGGAATACTCTGATTCTGATGCAGTGCGTGCATTAACTCCTGATATAGCCCTACAGACACCTGCTAAGTAGTTCCAGTCAGTGTTTAGATTCTCTGCCCGAGCCCGACGCGGGCCGGGCCGATATTTCCCACCACTATACTCGGGCCGGGCCTTTGATCGAGCGTTTTTATTTTTATTTTACCATTGGTTTATTGGCCTAATCTGAGGAGAAATCTATGCCACAAACAGAAATATTATAGGCCTTTATTACACGGGGCTTCTCAATGCCGTGGAACGCTCCGTTCACTTGCATGGGTAGTAGTCCGTTGACTTGTCTACCCCAGCGTCTTCCGTTGCTAAGCGACGTCACCGTCTTTGCGGACAAATTATTTCTCTGCTGATCAACACTACGATTGGCCAAAAGACTTGTATCCCCCCCCCCCCCCCCCTTAAATAAATACTATGGCAGAATTTGTATTATTATTCTCATTCAACTTGAACATGTGTTTTTACAGTAGAGTGGTGGAGGGATGACGTATGTTGGCCAACCCGGAAGTGAGCGTCGCCCTGGATTCCCTCGACAAAAAGCCAACGGGTTTTGCTATTGGATTTTGGATTATTATAAATTGAAACAATTTATAAAATAAATATGTGAGATGCAATGCAATATCCACAAACAGTTCAAAATGGTACCATATGCAGTCACAGGTACATAGTTATCACCTGACAAACATGTCACGGGTTGAAATCAAAGGCAGTACAAATAGATAAAAATGTAGCTGAAGTATCAAATGTCTTGTTTATTGTATTAACCAGTTCATTTCTCTTTTGTGAAAGTCACCAAAAGTCCAAAAAAGTTAAACGCAAGGTCACAGGCTAACAGTGGAGCTGTGTTGGGAACCAGCAGCCAAGAGCTTCCATGGAAACTTTCTACCCATGTTAAATAGATTTAGTTGGCAGTTCCTTTTCTGCCCATTCTTTTTTAAACTTGTGGAAGCACTTTGCAGTACTGGGAGACACCATTTCTAACGGCAATAGAGCTAGATTCTAAAAATATCTAAAGCTGCCCAAAGCAAATACCTTTAACCCATAGTTGTGTTTTATCAAATTAAAAATGTCAGAGTTTCATTGACTACAAATTGAGCAGAAATATTTTGCATACAAATCTTTAAATAGTCTAACCACATTAAGAAAAATACATTTGTTAATTTTTTTTATTAGTGAAGCCACAAGTTTTGCACATTATCCAAACAGAATACCTGAAATGTTGATATTTTCAGCCCTTTCGGGTTAAAACAAGAGAAAAGGACAACCTAACAAGAGTGAAAAGTTTGGGTTAGGTGACCTATAGTTCAAAGATGTCCCTGGTCAGGTAGACTAAATAAAAGTGTATTCCCAATTGCTCCAGGACATTCGTGTAATTTACTTGTGAGCTCTCCCTCAAGCCTAGAGAGACATCAGTGTTGTAACAACATTTCATGGTTATTAATTTAGTTCATTATATTTAGCCGATTTGAATAGACTTTTCTAGCAGGTGAGGCTGTCAAAGAACCAAATATGGAGCATCTACAAAAAGTAAATTTGCAGCATGACCAAATTATACAAAAAGTATAGGAACTGTTCTAGCAGATATGTTTTAGAAGTCTCTTTTGATAGGCAGGGAATAATTGTCTTTGTCACCCTGTAGTCATGCCATCAAATCTGTTGGGCTAATTACCACTACTGATTAATCCAGTAGACTCACCAGTCAAGTCCCCATAGTTAGAAAATGGAAGAAACCCAGTTAGTCATGTTAATTATTCATTCTAACAAATTAAGACTAATACTTTCCACATATTGCGATCCAAGTTACTGGCTGCAGTCTTGGATTTTATAGTTCTATATGAATAGATTCAATTTACTAAACTATTAATCATGCTTCAGAAGAATTAACCTTTCTTGGATGGCAGATCTACCACAAGCCTCCATTGCCACAACCTCCAGATGGCTTACGACCTACGGCAACTCCTCGACTACTGCAAGCCAACAAATTGGCTCTTGCACACCAGACACGCATTTTGCTTTATTTGAGGTTTTCAAGCATCTTAAAATACCCAAATCATCGCTCCAATACACAATTCAGCTAATGGCCTACAAGGAAATGCTGAAGCTAGTGTTAGTGATGGTGATAGAAATGGACAAGCTTGCGTGTACAAATATGCAACTAGATTTGCAAGGTTCACAGCCCAGTTGCATAAGTGGTCGCAACCGTTGGATTGTAAGTGTGAGGGACCGGCGTGGTCGCCCCACGTATCTGGGATACAGCCAACTGGGAATTTCGAGTGCGGGCAAAAAATGGGGCGATGGACTGAGGTCTAAGAAAAAGTGACGTTTTAATATCTCCAAAACATTCACAAAAAATAGAGCAACGTTTCAAATGAAAAGGAAATGACTGCATCCGTCAGCAAACATACACTAAGAAAATATAACATAGCATAGCCTAACCTAACCATACGTCTCTCGTACTGGCCTCACGTCAAGCCAGCACCACCTTCCGCCCCAAACACCAAATGAGAAAGCCCTTAAATAGGGAAATGGCAATTGGACCAATCACGGCCGTACGGGCCAGACCATTAGTTGGGGGAACATTATTTACCTAAAGCTACCAATCCAACATAACTGAACAGAAAGTACATTGTGTGAATACTAAATAAACATGACACTAAATAAACAATCAAATACATTTATACCCACACCCTGTGCACAACCTATTTACAAAACAGCTGTTTCTATAAACCCCCCCCTGGGCTATTCCCTGATACTCTGATCCTAAGCTCCCTTAGCATACTGCCCCCTACCGGGACGGAAGACCAATCTCACACCAGCCCAATATAATATATACACACACAATATAATAATAATAATTTCTCTAATGTGAGACAGTGAGAAGGGGGAGGATTTCACCTTCTCACAGTAAGCAAGGGTAAAAAAAAAAAAAATTAAACTTCCCACAAACTAGTCAACATGGTCAATTGAAAGCCTGTACAGAACGACCCTGGAATAGTCAAATGCAGCTTTACAGCGGATGAATTAATCCAAATTGCATAAACATCCAATGGTAAACAGTATACAAATGCAATCAAGGTTGCACTCACACTAGGCCATCTGGCCGTGGCCGTCGCAACTGTGGCCTGGCCACGGTAGGCTCTTGTACATACGCCATCACGTCGCTAGCATCCAAACAATTCTACCAAACCTTAACCAACTAGTGAAAAATGGAACAAAACTTTAGCACACACCCAGTGACTAATCACCTTGTCCAGGGGTGTTCCAACGGGGTTTACCAGAGGGCCTTGTGGACTTAAAGTAAGCCACACATTTGACAGACAGCACGGAATGACGTTAAACTAAGCTGATCTACAGGTTACCAGTGCTGGTGCAATTACATGAGCATTTTGCACAATATTTGTACTCCAATGCTACGTAAAGCAGGCTTCTTCAGAAACCCGTAGCCTGCTACATTGAAGGGCAACTGCAACAAATCCTGACCAAGACCGAAAGATGGCTCTGGAAGCCACTACGGCCGACGCAGCGGATTACTGCGTGGACCGTGGTGGCTTCCAGATCAACCCTTCGGTGGACCATTCATACACATGTATTCCGAGGATGTTTTGAAGACACTGGAGTCCCATGGCACTAGATTCCTTTGAAGACTAAGTTGGTATGGGGGGGCCCAAAGGGGGCCCCCCCACATAGATCTTTTCAGTCATCTAACACCTGTTAAGAAAAACACACACACATCACAAGATACCAATCAGCAAAGCTAGGTTAACAATCAGCGGTGACATGCATGTCAAGGTGCAAAGAGCAGGGATACTCATGGCTTGCGTCTGAGGAGACAGCCCAAAAACGCCAACATTTAATAAAGGAAAATAACTTTTACTCACTGCGGTGGTCTGTTTCGAAGTGCCATGTTGGTAGCAATATTTGTCTGGGCTGTTCAGTCAAATGCCCACAAAAACAAACACGCAACAACGCATACTTTCAGTTTGTATAAAGTGACAATAGTGATCTACAATCTAGATCGAAAACTTTCAACCCTCACTAAACTCAACCTCGATTGACACAGGCTGATGCGAAAAGTAAACCAAACCCATTGTGTCCACCTTTTATAAAGGGGTGCGTGACAGGTGATCTCAATTAAGAGCTAATCAGAAAGAACACACTGATCGGCCATGAGTGAGACTATCAAAACGAGGACGAGGATTTAACGGAATTGTTACCATTCAAATTCAAATTTCTTTATTATTGGATAGGGTATGATATCAATGATTTGGGCTTTGAGTTGGCCTATATTTCTTAAATATATTTCTTACATTTTTTCACCCCTTCGCCTTTTGAATATGAAATCTATAATCTCAGCCTCTCTATAATTTGCCCAACTCATATTTTATTGTTCAAATAAAATCCCATCCTTATTTTGCCATTCATATTGAATCTTTACTGTCTTTCATTGTACAACACAATCATCTAATAATTATTAATAACGCTCTTCCATCTCCTTGGCTGCATTAAGACGAGGCTCGGGTCAGAGCAAAGATCGGGATCCACACATGATAAGGGATAAAGTTATTTTTTAGAATAAAGTAAGTATCATGAAATCTGTAAAGGCATTAGTGTAGCGTATGGAAGATTAGAAAATGTGCGATTATATGGTTTGGACAGAAAACCAGTACCAAAATCACAAGGACCGACCGAGCCAGAACGGAGGAAACTTACCCAGACAGACAAAACAAATACTGGGAACAACAAACCATCTTTACCATGTTGGAAATACCCAAACAAAATGCAACAAACCAAACCTGAACAGCAAACCAACATATGTGACCAACCAACTGAACTACTGACCAAACACACAATTCTTTCGACTAGCCTATGTATATGGGCAGTGGAAAGTGTGCTGTGGGGATGTTGAATAGTGTTAACATCAAACAAAACATGGAACCAATACAAAGGTCCAAACCCTTAAGGAACCACCCTGAGGCTCGATTCCACCGGACGCGTTACGGCAACGTTACGGCAGCGGCACGTCTTGGCCGCGGTCACCGCAGCAGATAGGTTCCACTCTAATCAATGAGACCATTTCTACCAGGCGCGGCTGCGGAACGTCTCAGCAACGTCCCAGGAGCGGCTCGCCGTGCCGCAGCGCTATCATTCCGTAGCATTTCTATTTTTGCCGCAAGCCGTTGCTGAACCGCGTCAATTTCAACAGAGCAGATCGATCAGGGCAGGAAGTGAAAAAGTAAAAGCCATAGAGCATTCCGGTCAATTTTCAAAATAAAACACAATAAATAAAACACCAACATTATTAAGTCATGACCGGTGGCACCAGGTCAGCAGTCAATCAATCAAAGGGTCTGAAATCATCCTTTTTATAAGAACAATGTCAGAAAGGACAAAGCCTGGCATTTAATTGCAGTAGTTTTGGGAGTGGAAGGTGAGTACATTAGGTTTAGGATTATCGCGAGGTCACGAGATCACGCGATAATCCTAAACCTAATGTACTCAACTTCCACTCCCAAAACGACTGCAATTAAATGCCACGCTTTGTCCTTCCGGCCATTGCCCTCATAAAAAGGATGATTTGGTACATAAATGACGTTGTGATAGGCTACATGAGCTGAGTATTGTGTTTTATTTTGAAAATTGACCGGATTCTTTTTACTTTTTCACTTCCTGCCCTGCTCGATCGGCTCTGTTGAAATTGACGCGGTTTAGCAACGGCTTGCGGCAAAAATAGGAATTCTACGGAATGATAGCGCTGCGGCACGGCGAACCGCTCCTGGGACGCTGCTGAGACGTTCCGCAGCCGCGCCCGTTGGAAATGGTCTCATTGATTAGAGTGGAACCTATCTGCTGCGGTGACCGCGGCCAAGACATGCCGCAGCCGTAACGTTGCCGTAACGTGTCCGGTGGAATCAGGCCGTAAACAGAACCCAAGCCCACCTGCCTCTGTGGAAAGAGAGAGAGACTGGCTAAAGCCTGCGTGGCAGACCTGCACAGGTGCACCTCATCAGCTGACAAGCCTCTCAGCCCCGCCCACTGGCTACCTGTAGCAGGTAGGCAAACACAGAGGACCCTGTAATGAACATTTGTAGAAAGTATGAAGTAGAGAGACGACAAATGCAGGATAATTTGGCAGAAATTAAAGAAAGATATGAGTTAGAGAATATATTAAGGAAAATGTCAGGAGATAGATGCTATAGGCACGTATTTGGATATTTAAAAGAAACAAATTTGATAAAGAAAATATGAAATCCGGGTAACTCAGGGTTACAATAGTAAATAAAGATGCATAAAGAAACCAGTAGGTGGCGGTAATGCACATGTTTGTTTGCCAACCGCCAATAAAACCAAATAGAAGAAGAACACAGAGGACCCAGCAGACGAAGGAGAGAGAGAGCAGTCACAGCTGTCACATCTGTTGCCTGAAGATTCTTTGTTTGTCTCCAACAAAACCTTCCAAACAGATGAATCATTGGCTCATCCCAGAAGGGTCAAATTACTTTATTTTTTTATTTTTTATATCATACCCTATCCAATAATAAAGAAATTTGAATTTGAATGGTAACAATTCCGTTAAATCCTCGTCCTCGTTTTGATAGTCTCACTCATGGCCCATCAGTGTGTTCTTACTGATTAGCTCTTAATTGAGATCACCTGTCACGCACCCCTTTATAAAAGGTGGACACAATGGGTTTGGTTTACTTTTCGCATCAGCCTGTGTCAATCGAGGTTGAGTTTAGTGAGGGTTGAAAGTTTTCGATCTAGATTGCAGATCACTATTGTCACTTTATACAAACTGAAAGTATGCGTTGTTGCGCGTTTGTTTTTGTGGGCATTTGACTGAACAGCCCAGACAAATATTGCTACCAACATGGCACTTCGAAACAGACCACCGCAGTGAGTAAAAGTTATTTTCCTTTATTAAATGTTGGCGTTTTTGGGCTGTCTCCTCAGACACGAGCCATGAGTATCCCTGCTCTTTGCACCTTGACATGCATGTCACCGCTGATTGTTAACCTAGTTTTGCTGATTTGTATCTTGTGATGTGTGTGTGTTTATCTTAACAGGTGTTAGATGACTGACAAGATCTATGGGGGGGCCCCCTTTGGGCCCCCCCATACCAACTTAGTCTTCAAAGGAATCTAGTGCCATGGGACTCCAGTGTCTTCAAAACATCCTCGGAATACATGCGTATGAATGGTCCACCGAAGGGTTGATCTGGAAGCCACCACGGTCCACGCAGTAATCTGCTGCGTCGGCCGTAGTGGCTTCCAGAGCCATCTTTCGGTCTTGGTCAGGATTTGTTGCAGTTGCCCTTCAATGTAGCAGGCTATGGTTTTCTGAAGAAGCCTGCTTTATGTAGCATTGGAGTACAAATATTGTGCAAAATGCTCATGTAATTGCACCAGCACTGGTAACCTGTAGATTCGCTTAGTTTAACGTCATTCCGTGCTGTCTGTCAAATGTGTGGCTTACTTTAAGTCCACAAGGCCCTCTGGTAAACCACGTTGGAACACCCCTGGACAAGGTGATTAGTCACTGGGTGTGTGCTAAAGTTTTGTTCCATTTTTCACTAGTTGGTTAAGGTTTGGTAGAATTGTTTGGATGCTAGCGACGTGATGGCGTATGTACAAGAGCCTACCGTGGCCAGGCCACAGTTGCGACGGCCACGGCCAGATGGCCTAGTGTGAGTGCAACCTTGATTGCATTTGTATACTGTTTACCATTGGATGTTTATGCAATTTGGATTAATTCATCCGCTGTAAAGCTGCATTTGACTCTCCCAGGGTCGTTTTGTACAGGCTTTCATTTGGCATTTCCCTATTTAAGGGCTTTCTCATTTGGTGTTTGGGGCGGAAGGTGGTGCTGGCTTGACGTGAGGCCAGTACGAGAGACGTATGGTTAGGTTAGGCTATGCTATGTTATATTTTCTTAGTTTATGTTTGCTGACGGATGCAGTCATTTCCTTTTCATTTGAAACGTTGCTCTATTTTTTGTGAATGTTTTGGAGATATTAAAACGTCACTTTTTCTTAGACCTCAGTCCATCGCCCCATTTTTTGCCCGCACTCGAAATTCCCAGTTGGCCGTATCCCAGATACGTGGGGCGACAAAGCCGGTCCCTCACACTTACAATCCAACGGTTGCGACCACTTATGCAACTGGGCTGTGAACCTTGCAAATCTAGTTGCATATTTGTACACGCAAGCTTGTCCATTTCTATCACCATCACTAACACTAGCTTCAGCATTTCCTTGTAGGCCATTAGCTGAATTGTGTATTGGAGCGATGATTTGGGTATTTTAAGATGCTTGAAAACCTCAAATAAAGCAAAATGCGTGTCTGGTGTGCAAGAGCCAATTTGTTGGCTTGCAGTAGTCGAGGAGTTGCCGTAGGTCGTAAGCCATCTGGAGGTTGTGGCAATGGAGGCTTGTGGTAGATCTGCCATCCAAGAAAGGTTAATTCTTCTGAAGCATGATTAATAGTTTAGTAAATTGAATCTATTCATATAGAACTATAAAATCCAAGACTGCAGCCAGTAACTTGGATCGCAATATGTGGAAAGTATTAGTCTTAATTTGTTAGAATGAATAATTAACATGACTAACTGGGTTTCTTCCATTTTCTAACTATGGGGACTTGACTGGTGAGTCTACTGGATTAATCAGTAGTGGTAATTAGCCCAACAGATTTGATGGCATGACTACAGGGTGACAAAGACAATTATTCCCTGCCTATCAAAAGAGACTTCTAAAACATATCTGCTAGAACAGTTCCTATACTTTTTGTATAATTTGGTCATGCTGCAAATTTACTTCTTGTAGTTGCTCCATATTTGGTTCTTTGACAGCCTCACCTGCTAGAGAAGTCTATTCAAATCGGCTAAATATAATGAACTAAATTAATAACCATGAAATGTTGTTACAACACTGATGTCTCTCTAGGCTTGAGGGAGAGCTCACAAGTAAATTACACGAATGTCCTGGAGCAATTGGGAATACACTTTTATTTAGTCTACCTGACCAGGGACATCTTTGAACTATAGGTCACCTAACCCAAACTTTTCACTCTTGTTAGGTTGTCCTTTTCTCTTGTTTTAACCCGAAAGGGCTGAAAATATCAACATTTCAGGTATTCTGTTTGGATAATGTGCAAAACTTGTGGCTTCACTAATAAAAAAAATTAACAAATGTATTTTTCTTAATGTGGTTAGACTATTTAAAGATTTGTATGCAAAATATTTCTGCTCAATTTGTCAATGAAACTCAACTCAAAACAGAACTATGGGTTAAAGGTATTTGCTTTGGGCAGCTTTAGATATTTTTAGAATCTAGCTCCATTGCCGTTAGAAATGGTGTCTCCCAGTACTGCAAAGTGCTTCCACAAGTTTAAAAAAGAATGGGCAGAAAAGGAACTGCCAACTAAATCTATTTAACATGGGTAGAAAGTTTCCATGGAAGCTCTTGGCTGCTGGTTCCCAACACAGCTCCACTGTTAGCCTGTGACCTTGCGTTTAACTTTTTTGGACTTTTGGTGACTTTCACAAAAGAGAAATGAACTGGTTAATACAATAAACAAGACATTTGATACTTCAGCTACATTTTTATCTATTTGTACTGCCTTTGATTTCAACCCGTGACATGTTTGTCAGGTGATAACTATGTACCTGTGACCGCATATGGTACCATTTTGAACTGTTTGTGGATATTGCATTGCATCTCACATATTTATTTTATAAATTGTTTCAATTTATAATAATCCAAAGTCCAATGGCAAAACCCGTTGGCTTTTTGTCGAGGGATCCAGGGCGACGCTCACTTCCGGGTTGGCCAACATACGTCATCCCTCCACCACTCTACTGTAAAAACACATGTTCACGTTGAATGAGAATAATGATAATTCTGCCATAGTATTTATTTAAGGGGGGGGGGGATACAAGTCTTTTGGCCAATCGTAGTGTTGATCAGCAGAGAAATAATTTGTCCGCAAAGACGGTGACGTCGCTTAGCAACGGAAGACGCTGGGGTAGACAAGTCAACGGACTACTACCCATGCAAGTGAACGGAGCGTTCCACGGCATTGAGAAGACCCGTGTAATAAAGGACTATAATATTTCTGTTTATGGCATAGATTTCTCCTCAGATTAGGCCAATAAACCAATGGTAAAATAAAAATAAAAACGCTCGATCAAAGGCCCGGCCCGAGTATAGTGGTGGGAAATATCGGCCCGACCCGGCCCGCGTCGGGCTCGGGCAGAGAATCTAAACACTGACTGGAACTACTTGGCAGGTGTCTGTAGGGCTATATCAGGAGTTAATGCACGCACTGCAGCCAATCAGAATCAGAGTATTCCCCCAGACCGTGGTCTACTCTAAACAATATTATTCACGAGTTATAAACAACCCCTACACATCAATATTAATGATAACCCTGTGGAAATTGCCATAAGTGAGAGGCACAATTTCGCACGTTGAGCACACAGTTGTGTGACTCGTTTATTTAGTAAGAGAGAAACAGGAAATCAAAACGTGCTGAAGGTAAACAAATCCCGCATGGGCTCTGACGTCATGAGACGCTCATAATCCTTAAAAGGGACAGCGATCCCTGAACCACCAAGACAGTAAACGACATGCCTAACACAATTGAAAGAACAACACATAACAAAATACTGTAGGTGAATTATGTTACACTCACTACAACCCATTAAATACGGTATGATTTCTAGATGTCATGGCAACGTCCGCTCGCGACACTGGACTTGCGATCGAGGCATCGACGCGGACGTTCATTCACATAGCCAAAAACAAGAGAATAGATGGCTAGATAAAATAAACATCAAGAGATACAATTCTAAAAAGAACAGATGAAGCAGCTACCCTTTTTTCCTTCGCGGTTTTCCTACAGAGCAGCCCACCTGCATTTAATATATCCGTGTATTGTCACAATTTCTCAGTATCAAAGGTGAAAGTAGAAACGGGTGGCCGAAAGCTGTCATATTGTTAGTTATCACAGACAATTTTAAGTAGAAACGGGTGGCCAAAAGCTGTCATTTGTTAGTTATCACAGACAATTTTCAACAATGAATGATCTGTACGGAGCTCCATAAGGGACATTAGGGAGAACGCTCCCGGACAGAACCTTAGTTCATGCTTAGTGACACGACAAATAGCCTACTTCCAATTGAAATACAAAATTTAGAAAATAGGCCTACGTGTCCCTGATCACGTTTCAATAGATTAAATAACGTGACAGTGTCACGTATTTTCGTGAGACCATACCCGTACTTCCATGAGTATACTTAAAGGAAGTATACTATCCGCACTATCTACTACGTTATTTTTTCAGATGTGAGTGCTGTTCCAAATCGAGTACTCCGTGGTGCACTAACCGGAAATTACGATCACGACTGCCGCCGTGGCTCCTCCCCCGCAATAATCATCCCGCTTTGAACGGTGAACTCTTTACGCCTAGCAGCTATAAAAACTATAACAACTACAAAATGGCTCTATAAATGCAGGCTATGTGGATAATGCGCCGACTTTGGCTCAGCCTGGCTCCGCCTCTTCCGCTACGTAGCTAAGATGGCTGCCGTTGAGTACGGGGAGTGTCCTTCGATCCACACTTCAGGATTAGCCCGTTTTGAGTACGGCATCCGGGTCCTTGAAGTATACTTCTTTTCGCCGGATCTGAATTGGAACGTACTGCATACTCAAATTTTGGCTAGTAAGTACGGACAGTACGGGTATTGGAACACGGCACAGGTTCGAGCGTGTGCATGGGTTTAATTGCGTGTGTCTCACGCCGAATGCATGAGGCATGAGAGCCCTGTACTTACGTGACACAAACCAGCACCGCAAACGTTCTCTCCCGCTTGAGATGACGTCTTTCTTTATAGGTTCATGGGTCTGATTCGCCGATTTCCCATGCTGATATCCCCGGAGATTCTCGGGCATCTTCGACAATTTGGCTATAGATTGTCTCATTACACGCTAAATAATATAATTATAGCCTATACATATATATAGCCTATACATATATATAGGCAATATATATAATTAGGCAATATATATATATATATATATACATATAGAATTTGTGGTTTTGGCATAAACATAGGGTGCACTGTACTATCTGCGCACACCCTTTCTGAAGCCTCTCTCTCGCTCTCTCTCTCTCTCTGTCCCTCCCTCTCACTCTTTCTCTCTCTCTCGTACCGTTTTTTGGAGCACGTTAATTGTCTTAGAACACTCCCATTCAGAATGCATTGGTTTACATTTCGTTCTATGTAACACGCAAAAAGTTGGACTATCGTGCTCTGGAACACACTTCAATATATTAACGTTCGTGCGCAGGAGCACGCAATCGCGTGATACCGGGTTGGTAGGTAACTCCATCAAAAATACAGATGATAGCTTTAAGGCGGTTCAAGTGCAGGGAACAGCGATTGTTGATTGATTGAACCGTGATAAATTATGGTAGTTAAAACTGAAGTCATGTTATTGTGGAAAAATATAATCTAGAAAAAACTGTCTCATCTCATTTTCGTCCGCTTATCCGGGGTCGGGTCGCGGGGGTAGCAGCTCAAGCAGGGGGCCCCAGACTTCCCTTTACCGGGCCACATTGACCAGCTCTGACGGGGGGATCCCGAGGCGTTCCCAGGCCAGTGTTGAGATATAATCTCTCCACCTAGTCCTGGGTCTTCCCCGAGGTCTCCTCCCCACTGGACGTGCCTGAAACACCTCCCAAGGAAGGCGCCCAGTGGGCATCCTTACCAGATGCCCGAACCACCTCAGCTGACTCCTTTCTAAGTAAAGGAGCAGCGGCTCTAATCCGAGTTCCTCACGGATGGCTGAGCTTCTCACCCTATCCCTAAGGGAGACGCCAGCCACCCTTCTGAGAAAACTCATCTCTGCCGCTTGTACCCGCGATCTCGTCCTTTCGGTCATCACCCAGCCCTCATGACCATAGGTGAGGATAGGAACGAAGAACGACCGGTAGATCGAGAGCTTTGCCTTGCGGCTCAGCTCTCTTTTCGATACAACGGTGCGGTAAAGCGAACGCAATACCGCCCCCGCTGCTCCGATTCTCCGGCCAATCTCACGCTCCATAGTACCCTCACTCGCGAACAAGACCCCGAGGTACTTGAACTCCTTCACTTGGGCTAAGGACTCATTTCCTACCCGGAGTAAGCAATCCATCGGTTTCCTGCTAAGAGTCATGGCCTCAGATTTAGCGGTGCTGATCCTCATCCCAGCCGCTTCACACTCGGCCGCCAGCCGATCCAATGAGTGCTGAAGGTCACAGGCCGATGATCCAATGAGGACCACATCATCTGCAAAAAACTGTGACTTACATAAATTCACATTCAAAGAACAGACAAAATTTGTGCTCTAAAATATGAAAGATGGTCCCCACTTGGATTGTAAAACATGACAGAAGACGCTCGCACTCCTGCATGGATTTATTCATGTGGAAAAGAAATAAATGTGATCCTCATCAATAATCTATAATCATCTTTTAAGATATATTTAGAAGGGTTAAGAAATGGGCGATTAATTTGCAATTTGCAAGTTAAATATGGCCAAAAATGTGATTAATCACGATTAAATATTTTAATTGATTGACAGCCCTAGTTAGCCCTGTTATATAAACGTTTTTTTTCTCATGACAAAATGTCTCATGAACTATTGAAGAACTGTCTAATGGCTCTATGGCGAGTTTAAAATTTTTTAAAAAAATGTAGGTCACCAACTTTGATAAAGTTAACTAAAATATAAAAGATGTGTTTCATCAGTTTTGTAGAGACGTATCCTGCTATACCTCTCTGCAGAGGGATATGAAAATCCCTTATCACTATCAAGCATACAACAAACACCAGGGATTTTGCTTCAACAAAGGCAAGTGGTGTGTGGCGCATGTTTACACCCAGAACAGGGGAAAGACAAATATCTCAGACGGTCTGAGTTGGATACAACATCTCAGCTATGAGAAGTTAGCAAACTTGAAACTCACTGTAGCCTAACGACCATTGTCAACTCCAGGTAACCATCCCCCCATCACGATACGAGATGAGAGCAACACCCCTCCCCCGCTCTATGTCTCTCACTCAGAGGCAGCACTCACCACAATTTAAGCTTAAAGTTAGGATCTGTGAAGCGCATGGTTGCTGGTCACTCAACTGTTCCTAAAAATATGTAGAGAGACTTGAATGATTATTTAGCCATCCTCTAGCTGACTGGTCCTTTGCCTTCTGGTTAGCTCTTTATTCAATACAGTTTCATACTTGACAATTCTTAAGCAATCCATTAAAGCTGAGCCTTAAGATTCTGTTACAAAAACATTGTAACATCATGTTTGACAAATTATTATTACATTAGTTGAGATTACTATCTTTTCCTTAGAGTACATATAGTTATTTCCTCTTTCATAAAAGCAGGAGTGTGAATGTCGCTCCGTGCTATCTAAGAAGGGACTTGTGTCATTTTGTAATAGCCAATATAAATATATCATAATAACAATCTAAATATATCATATTTAGATTGTTATTATCTCTTAAGAACTTTCCATTTTGCTTATTTATTTTTTTACTCATCCATGTTGGAGTGTGAATGTCACTCTATGCTATCTAAGAGGGAACTTCTGTCATTATGTATCAGCATTGCTAACCAACAGTGGACCCCTGTCCTTCCATACAGTACAAGTGTGGACCATTTCCTGTGATACAAATCAACAATTCAAATGGATTTCTTTAAAAATATAGTACATTTTAAAATGGTAAATTAAGGCTAATTTGGGGATTGAACAATTTCAAAGATCTAGACCCATATTGTATTTTAATTGTATTTGTTTATCATTTGTATTGATACAAATGAATAGATAGGTTTTTGTTAGACTATTCTGTTCCTAAAAACACTAACAAATCAAGTTTGACAAATTATTATTACATTAGTTGATATTACTATCTTTCCCTTACATTATATATTATATATATATATATATATATATTATATATATATATAGTTATTTCCTCTTTTCATAAAAGCAGAAGTGTGAATGTCGCTCCATGCTATCTAAGAAGGGACTTGTGTCATTTTGTCATAGCCAACAGCGGACCCCGGTCATTAGAAAAACGTATGTTATGCAAATCAACAGATAAAATGCATTCCTTTAACCGTAGACTAAGCACACAAGTTTGTAGTTATAAAAAAATAAAAACCTTATTAAGTTTAGATATTTGTGTTCATGACAACATTGTTGGGGCAACCTTAATTGCAAAATAACACTATGTATATACATATATATATCATATTTTATTTAGATTGTTATTACCTCTTAAGAACTATCCATTTTGCTTATTTATTTTTTTACTCATCCATGATGATGTGTGAACGTTACTCTATGCTATCTAAGAGAGAACTTCTGTCATTATGTATCAGCCAGCAGTGGACCCCTGTCATTCCATACATTACAAGTGTGGACCATTTTCTGTGATGCAAATCAACAATTCAAATGCATTTCTTTAGAAATAGATTGGGGACTGGAGTACATTGTAAAATGGTAAATTAAGGCTAATTTGGGGATTGAACCATTTCAAAGGTCTAGACCCTTATATTGTATTTCTTTATCATTTTTATTGATACAAATTAGGGTTGGGCGATATGGACAAAATCTTATATCACGATATGAGTAATTTTATATCACAATATGGATATATATCACGATATGGTATTTTTGAAGTAAATTAAAATAATAAATGGCTTAAAATAACCATACTTCACATTTGATCAGTTTTTTCTTTTATTTTGAACTTGAATTTCCATGCTTACAAAGGAGTAAATAGCGAAAAATCTCTCATTAACTGCAGTGTCAGTTAATGACATATTAATATAAAATAAAAATCACAGCATCACACAAATATTTTAAATACTAATTATACACTTATAAAATAATGTTATGTGCTGTGCAAATAGCTGGTGGTACAAAAACAGTTTCTTCAATACAAATGAGATTTTTTTTCAAGTTAATGAGTCTCACACCTGCCTTGCTTCAGTCAGTGCAGCGCAATCTAAATTTTTTTTTTTTTTTTTTTTTTTTTCTCTCTCGGTATAAATGATATGGCCAAATCTCTCCCGGTAGACACTTTCATATCGTCCACGGTATGATATCGTCATACCGCCCAGCCCTAAGACAAATTATTATTACATTAGTTGAGATTACTATCTTTCCCTTACAGTATATATAGTTATTACCTCTTTTCATAAAAGAAGGAGTGTGAATGTCGCTCCATGCTATCTAAGAAGGGACTTGTGTCATTTTGTAATAGCCAACAGTGTCATCCAAATTAAATGTATTATTATTATTATTATTATTATTATTAGTGGACCCCTGTCACTACATACAAAAAAAGTGTGGAACTTTTAAAGCTGAGCCTTTTTTGTTTGCATGTTTCAAGAGACTTTGCTAAGACTTTACTAAGTTAACAGCCCTCTACACTCTGACAGACGTGTGAACGACTGCAGGTCGTTCACACAATAGAGGAGTGTTTGAAGCGACGTGTGTGGATTGGTCGTTCAAAATCAAGCTCTGGCCAGCAGATGCGCTATAGAGTATGGACTAAACACTCACACACTTTCAGGTCCCCTCTTGGCAAAAGTTGTGAAAATGCGTCAAAATATTTTAGGCATGTTTTTAGGTTGATTTAAGGCATGACCAAAAGGGGACCTGAAAAATGTCCCCTCTTGGCTCAGAGGTCCCCTGTTGGTGAAGGTGTTACGACGCCGAAGTCCACTGTTGGATAGTTACACACACACACACACACACACACACAAAGCATGCACAGACAGTCACACAGACACACACACACACACACACACACACACACACACACACACACACACACACACACACACACACACACACACACACACACACACACACACAAAGCATGCACAGACACACACACACACACACACACACACACACACACACACACACACACACACACACACACACACACACACACACACACACATACATACACAGACACACTATAGAAACAGACATGGGAAATGATCTAAAACTTTGTAAAGTGTGGGCTGCTTTCCCCGCAGGTGGCTATCTAATAAATAACAATAACAAACCTGTCTGGGGGCACACCGCTGGGCACACTGGCACTCTACTGGCAGAAAGGCATTATGTAGGGAGGGAGAGAGAGAGAGAGAGAGAGAGAGAGAGAGAGAGAGAGGGGGAGAGAGAGAGAGAGAGAGAGTGAGAGAGAGAGAGATGGAGAGAGAGAGAGAGAGAGCGAGAGAGAGAGATGGAGAGAGAGAGAGAGAGAGAGAGAGAGAGGAGAAAGTGAAAGAGAGAGAGAGAGAGAGAGAGGGAGGGAGGAAGGGGGAGAGAGAGAGGGCGAGAGGGCGGGAGCGAGAGAGGTAGAGAT
>NC_079426.1:148011-170511 GCF_026213295.1 Gadus chalcogrammus
GAGAGACAGAGAGCAAGAGAGAGAGAGAGAGAGAGAGAGAGAGAGAGAGAGAGAGAGAGCAGACAGCCCTTTTTCTACCCTGTCAGGGGTGACAAAGGGCCCATGGGTAACTGTCAGCAGTGACAGATCCGTATTCATACTTACATTCATCTTCCTCTAATAACCATAGGGTTGTTTCTCCCCTTGTGTTTCTCTCTCATGCAGGAGCCTGATTGGCTAAGCGTATGCACGCTTAGACACACTTTCCACTCAGAAATGAGTGGATTTCGGGTTCTTCAGATCTTTACGGTTACAGTTCACACCCCAGCATGTCGACACATTGGAATAGTAAGTGTGTGTCTATGTTTTTGTGTATTTGTGTGTTTTTGCTTGCATACACGTGTGAGTATGTGTATATAGGTGCATGCTTGTGTCTATAGGTGCCTGTGTGTATGTGTGTGTGTGTGTGTGTGTGTGTCTATATGTGTCAATGTGTGTATATGTATCTGTGTGTTTGTGAGATTGTCTGCGTGTGATTATGTGTATGTCTGTGCGTCTATGTCTATGAGTCTTTATGTGTGGATTTATGTGTGTGCGGGAACGTGTGTATTTGATTATGTATGTGTATGTGTGTGTGTCGGTGTGAGATTATGTGTGTTTTGTGTGCTTGCGTGTGTCGATGTATATGTGTGTATATGCGTGTGTGAGCATGTGTGTGTGTCTAGCTGTGTGTGTGTGTGTGTGTGTGTGTGTGTGTGTGTGTGTGTGTGTGTGTGTGTTTGCGTGTGTGTGTGTCTGCGTCTATGTGTGTATATACGTGTGTGTGTGTGTTCATGTGTGTGTGGGTGTATGTGTGTGTGTGTATGTGTTTGTGTGTGTGTGTATCTGTTTGCATATGGTTGCATGTGTGTGTTTGTGTGTGCGTGTGTTTGTGTGTGTGTCTATCTGTGTCTCTGTGTGTGTGTGTGTATGTTTGTGTGTGTGTGTGTGTGTGTGTGTCTGTCTGTGTTTGTGTGTGTGTATCTGTGTGTGTGTGTGTGTTCATGTGTGTGTGTGTGTGTGTGTGCGTGTGTGTTCATGTGTGTGTGTGTGTGTGTGTGTGTGTGTTCTTGTGTGTGTGTGTGTGTGTGTGTGTGTGTGTGTGTGTTCTTGTGTGTGTGTGTGTGTGTGTGTGTGTGTGTGTGTGTGTGTGTGTGGTGTGTGTGTGTGTGGGTGTGTGTGTGTGTGTGTGTGTCGTAGGCATCGGATCTAACAGTGTGACAACACTGTCCGTGCCGTCCCTCCTGAGTTGAGGCCCAGTTACTGCATTAGGCCAAATAACCGTCTTGGCTGGCCTACTTTTCACACATAGCCTAGATTCAGTGACATGGAGGTTCACAAGAACATCTCCCCTCGTTTATGTGTTCCTTCCTTCCTCATGTTCCACTCCATGTTCCATTCCTTCGCTGAGTCGAGTCTTGGAAGAGGTGCAAACGGTGAGACGCAGGTTGAAATGATCCGTGACTAAAAGCAGAACGATAAGTGGTAAAACAGGTCAAGGTTAGGAGATGACATTTAGGCCAGCACTTATGATTCTTCTGTCGGGATGATATACTTAAATTTCATTTAAAAAACATGTGAAGACCGAGAACATGACCTTGGTGTTCTGTGTTACTCAATGCATCTTTTGTAGATAATGATGCATTCGACCCTTGTACGCCGAGTGAAAAGTGAAAAGCTTAGATGCAAAATGGTGGAAAAAAGCTTTCTGTATATGGGCTGAAATCAAGGAAATAACATAATCAGGACAATGTTGTAGAATGCTCACATCCACCCTTTTAAGAATCAAACGTTGTATGGTTGTTGCTGCTGGCCTCGATTCCTTTTCAATTCTTGTGCATACATAATCAGACACACACTCACACGCACAGGAAAACATACACACACACACAGACAGGCGCACACACACACAAGAACACAGACCGACACAAACCAAGACACACACACACACACACACACACACACACACACACACACACACACACACACACACACACACACACACACACACACACACACACACACACACACACAGTAAACCTAGGCCAGAACAACAACAATAGCAATATTTGCCACGCAGATTTGATTTCTCATTTCCTTGGATGCATTAAATCGTCATTACACAATAATGCAAAGTTGAAATAGTTTAATACCTGTGTTTTGTTTTGTTTTCTGACATGGATGTCAGGAAGGTTCATAACATTCACATGTTTGCTTTTGAGATTAATGAGACAGATTTGTCCTGAAGTCTCTGGTAGGATGGAGCATGCATCTTTTAATGAATTTTTCAGCGTATGAACGTGGCATATGTGATCCGCCAAAAAACATTGCTGCCCACTCACATAAATTACACTTGTGTGCACCAATCCAAATTCATAATTGCATACACACATGCACAAACAGACCAAAACACTAAAGCGCTTGTTTGTGTACACATACGCACACACATACGCGCACACACACACACACACACACACACACACACACACACACACACACACACACACACACACACACACACACACACACACACACACACACACACACACACACACACACACACACACACAGCCAATCGAAGAGTAAGTTCCAGCTTTTAATTAAACCTACTCAGAGCAGCCACAGAGGGCAATCAGCAAAAAAAATGTTGTGGTATGAGATTGATCCTCAGTACTTCTAGCACAAAGTGGTGCTGTGGTTTCAAGTATGGGTATAAGAAATACAAGGAATTTCGTGGTATTATGGTTTAAAATTAAATATATATATATATATATATATATATATATATATATATATATATATATATATATATATATATATATACACTTTGAATAGGTGTAAAACATTGTGAATTGATTTAATTAAATGCGCTTTAATTAAATATATATGATGCTATCTGTTGCCACAGATGTGCAACCTGCTTCATTTGCAGAGGGAGTAGGACGGTTTGAAATTCAATTCCATTACCCCCCATGGTCCGTGATCCCCCCCAGCTCCTCTCTCCATTTGGAGGCTTCAGTGGCTCCATTCATCTCCCAGTAGCCCCTGATCCCAGTGGCTCCATCCATCTCCCAGTAGCCCCTGATCCCAGTGGCTCCATTAATCTCCCAGTAGCCCCTGATCCCAGTGGCTCCATCCATCTCCCAGTAGCCCCTGATCCCAGTGGCTCCATCCATCTCCCAGTAGCCCCTGATCCCAGTGGCTCCATTCATCTCCCAGTAGCCCCTGATCCCAGTGGCTCCATTAATCTCCCAGTAGCCCCTGATCCCAGTGGCTCCATCCATCTCCCAGTAGCCCCTGATCCCAGTGGCTCCATTCATCTCCCAGTAGCCCCTGATCCCAGTGGCTCCATTCTCCTCCCAGTAGCCCCTGATCCCAGTGGCTCCATTCATCTCCTAGTAGTCCCTGAGTTAACCCTAACCCTAACCAGTATTAGGGTTAGGGTTAGCCAGCTCTAACTACTGACTACTATAACTACTATAACTACTATAACCCTAACCCTAACCCAGTAGTTAGGGTTAGGGTTAGGGTTAGGGTTAGCCAGCCCTAACTACTGACTACTATAACTACTATAACCCTAACCCTAACCCAGTAGTAAGGGTTAGGGTTATAGTAGTTATAGTAGTCAGTAGTTAGGGCTGGGCCCAGACACACACACACACACACACACACCCACACACACACACACACACACACACACACACACACACACACACACACACACACACACACACACACACACACATTTAATTCTTTATTTGAATCCAGCAATCACATTACAAGAGACAGATTCAAATATTTCAGAGATAACCCTAGGTAACCCCAGGGGTACCATGTTCATGGGTACAAAAACATCTCCTGCGCCACACTGCCAGACTGCCTATCACTGCAGATAGGGAGCACAACTTTGCTAATTGTTTAGATTTTCTGCTGGAGAGCCCAGCCAGCATTAACCCACTGAAAACACAGTTGTGGACATGCCCCAAGCTTCCAAAAATAAACACTATTAGCTTGCATTGGTAGCCTAGGTCCCTTAGTATTTCCAGAATGGGCTGGTATTTAAAGATTTTATCATTGAAAGCAATTTCCATGTACAGATCTCAAGTAAGAGCACTTCCCTTCTGTCTCTCTTTAAAAACACAGGGGTATTTAACATCTTGAACATTGCTGGAAATCCGATCGACAAAGCGGTCATGGCGTGCAATATACAGTCCTTTGTACATAGTACAGCCATTCACAACATGGGCATCTGATTCAAGTAGATGGCCAGAGTGCATTATACAGTGTGGATGGTGGTGTGCAGGATACCGTAATGCCAGATTGTATTTGGTAGGTAGCACCTGCAGCCTAGCCTTGGCAGTGAAACAGAGGATGTCCTCCCCAACAGCAGCATTTTTGTACATGGAGTGGGAAGCAGAGTGGTCGGCAAAGTCTAGGCATGCTAGCTTTCCCTGCATTCTAAGTCCAGTCCAGTGTTGTTTGGTCTCTGTTTGTTTTATGTTGAGAAGGAATCTTCTTGCTGTTGTGTTCTGTAGCATGTGTTGTGCCTCGTTGTGATATACAGTTGCCTCTGCGGTTACAGAAGGGTCGGTGACAACTGCATCAGATGCCTGTGGTGCTGTGTGTGAGTTGTGTTGTGTCCATTCCAGTTTGACTGACATTCTGTTGCACAGATCATTTAGGTCCGGCCAGTCCGACCAAACTCCAAAGCCTGCAGCTTGTGTGTCCAGTTTCCCGCTGCTTTTCCTCCCAAAGCCTAAGAAGCTGTCCTGGCCTGCTTTGGCCAGAGGGACCTTCCTCTTCCTGAGTTCCAGCATGAGGGAAGTTCTGGCAAGCTCTCTGACAGTGGCATCATCATTGTTGAGCATGCTGAGGAGGTGTGTCAGCCTGGTATCAGTGTATACCCATTCCACGTTTGGGACACCCAGACCCCCCTCTTTATGTGCGAGGAAGATGAGATCCCGGGTAGAGTGTGAGTTCAGACCTAGGCATTTTCTGACAGCCTGGTCTGTTTTATTGTTCATGTCCTGTAAGACATTTTGCAGGATGTGGACGTTTGCAAAAAGGTTCGTAGCGCGAGTAGACCCTGATAGGCTGTCCCATCATTGTGAAGGAGGGCGGTTTGTCAGATTTGGCTTTATACCAGCGGTTGCCACCGCTGCGTCGCTCATCAAGAGCTGCACGCTTGGTGTGCTTTACCTCCAGCTTTGACCAGTGAAGAAATTCACACACACACACACACACACACACACACACACACACACACACACACACACACACACACACACACACACACACACACACACACACACACACACACACACATGTTACTACTTGCGTAGATACTTTTGCGCTGACACCTAGCCCCACGAACCAGGTTCTGAACAATATCAACTTCGATCCTTTAAGTCCCTTTTCCCTCTTAAAATTCCTAAACTTCTTCCTGGATTCTCTCCGGCTTCGGTTATCTCCATGGTTACTGTGTTCTTCTAGTTGCCATGGTGGCTAGAACTCTCAATGACCTTTTGGAAAAAATGAATGTTTTGGTCTACTTGCATCATCCAGGGCTGTTACAGCAAAGGGCTGTACTGGGTTGCCCTCTGACCCCTTGGATATCTCCCAGTGTTTTATTGTTTTTATTTATGACTTATTTATTTATTTATTAAAGGTCTCCCAACATGCCACCAGGTGTGGTGTGATTAGCCATTAGCCGTAGCAAACGTTGCTCATCTGTGCATCACACATCTAGGTGGACACGCCCACCTGTGATGTCAACACAGACTGCTTGTAGCAGCTAATCACACCACACCCGGTGGCATGGCATGGGACCTTTAAGACCCTGTTTGCATTGGCCTCAACAACCGTAAACTACTTCCACGAACTGATCATGAAGTTGTGCAGTCCAAATAGTTTTAGAAGGTAAAATATAGATGTTATTGTACAGAGAGAGGAGAAAGGTGAGAACACCTCTTAACACACACACACACACAATAACATACACACACAGACATACACACACACACACACACACACACACACACATACAGACACACACACACACACACACACACACACACACACACAAACACATACTCCCACAAACAAACACAGAACACACACACACACACAAAACCAACAAACATACACACACACAAAAGGTCTAGCTGACCTGACCCAGAACAGAAAGAGGTAGTGTGTGTGTGTGTGTGTGTGTGTGTGTGTGTGTGTGTGTGTGTGTGCGTGTGTGCGTGCGTGCGTGCGTGCGTGCGTGCGTGCGTGCGTGCGTGCGTGCGTGCGTGCGTGCGTGCGTGCGTGCGTGCGTGCGTGCGTGCGTGCGTGCGTGCGTGCGTGCGTGCGTGCGTGCGTGCGTGCGTGCGTGCGTGCGTGCGTGCGTGTGTGTGTGTGTGTGTGTGCTGAATCCAGAGGTCAGTGCTAAATAAATCAATAAATAAAAAGGTCAAAGCCTGTCGCCCCAGAAACTGAATATAAACAAGACTGGACAGGACAAGGTCTCACCACCATACCATGACCCTTCAGATACCCACTAGCTAACTCTTGTACGGGTGTTGTGTTGTTGTGAAGGCTACAGTTATGAAGATGATGATGAGAACGCCCTAACTGCCGACATCTGACTGCTGATGTCATCTCCCCACAGCCGCTGGCTTATCTCCTTCAAATGCCAGCTAGAGCTTAGAGCTGTAGTGGGCTGTGTGTGTGTGTGTGTGTGTGTGTGTGTGTGTGTGTGTGTGTGTGTGTGTGTGTGTGTGTGTGTGTGTGTGTGTGTGTGTGTGTGTGTCTTTGTGTGTGTGTGTCGTGATGGCGACAGCGGGTGTCCGACACATCTGGCAGTATGGGATGTGAGAGGCGTCGGTGGGAACCCGCCGGCGTGGACGGGGAAGTCCAGAAGTCAGTCTCATGTCTGCCGCAGACGGACGACGGAACAGGTTGAGACAGAACCAGGGGGGAGGCGGCACTCCTTAAAGAGGAACGCCACGCCTTATAGAGGAACGCCACGCCTTATAGAGGAACGCCACGCCTTAAAGAGGAACGCCACGCCTTATAGAGGAACGCCACGCCTTATAGAGGAACGCCACGCCTTAAAGAGGAACGCCACGCCTTATAGAGGAACGCCACGCCTTATAGAGGAACGCCACGCCTTAAAGAGGAACGCCACGCCTTATAGAGGAACGCCACGCCTTATAGAGGAACGCCACGCCTTATAGAGGAACGCCACGCCTTAAAGAGGCGTAATAATAGGGTTACTAAGGTATAATAAAATTAATACCTTAGTCAACATGAACACCATCACTAAATGACTACATTAGTTGAATATTTGTAGATTTCAGGTAAATGAACGGTTAACTAATGGTGCAGTGAATGCTCAATACCGTATTTGCTAACGTACACTCGTTTTAAAGTATTACCCCCCTCCCCCCCCCGCTCCTATGTAGACCTGTGTGGGGGAGATAACCTTCAGAGCGACAACGACCGAACGGCACACCAACATCACGGAGGATACGCGCCTGTGATAGGCTGATGAATATGGATGAGGAGGAGGAGAGCCGCGGTGCTGGCGATAGCGTGGCCCCGCGGGGCTCCCCAGTAGGCGTTGTTGCCCTCCTGTTCTCCACTCCCACATCGCGGGGCCTCACAGGACGAGCCGCCCTGGGATGAGAAGACGAATCAGTGCTCCAATGTTTTATTTAGTGCGCCGCCGCTCGTCTCCAACAGGCCATTAGCGGGCCTCTGTTTCTGCGCGGCTATGCTTTCATTCCCACCTCCACCCCCGCGTTCTTAAAAGACATCCATACAGCCACGTACAGCACGCACGCACACGCACATAAAGCATGCATATCCACATGCTGCATGCACACACCAACACGCAGTCAAGACGCGCACACACACATGAAAACATAATCATCATGGATCATCATCATTATGCTATTTAATTATAATATATTGCTATTTGCTGCCGACTTAGCAATGTAGCTACGACGTGCGTGTCTGTGTCTGTAAACAAGCATGCCCGTCGATGTCGTTTTGTGATTTTCTAGCTACAGCGCCTTCGCTTTCTCGCTGGTACTCCAATGTTACTATGGAACCCTGGGTACTGTGGTACCCACCAGAATAAGGCTCGTGCGACGTCACATCGCAATAATGACCAGCTCCATTTTGGAAGCGTAGGAGCATAGGCCTGTTAGTTATTGTGTTGATAGTAATGTTTAATTTTTTATGCTTGATTACTAACTAAATATGAAATAGTTTGTCATTATAGGAAGACATTGGCAACTGCCACAGCGTTTCTCATGTGAGACGTGGCAAAACAAAGTTTTCATAAGGCTATTTGCGGTATATTTACACTGATTTAGAGTATGACAGTAGGCCTACGTCTCTTGAGTCCTCTCTATATGGAGTGTCGCCACCTAAAAGATCCCACAATGCATTGTGATGTACAAGACACAGACTTTGAAGCCCCTTTATGGAGCAAAACAAACCGGCACCTCGCAGCCATTGTTATTCTGTTTCCAGTTCTTCACCACAACAGAGTGAACAATTACATCCACGGACGCCAACACACTCGCGTATTAAATGTCTGAAGATGTTTGGTGTAGTTCATAGCATTGTGTTCTTTCAATGGCTTTCTACAAAACCGAAAACCGAAAACAACAAAATCTTGGTTGCTGTAAAGCGACGTCGCCATCCACACGTTCAGAAGTACAAATGCACACACGCACGCACACACACACACACACACACACAACCTATTGCACAGACACACCCAGAGCTTTATACCCACTAGGCACTCTCCAAGCCTTATCCCTGAGATTGGAGAATGGGTTATAATGACACGTCACCCTTTTTGAGACGGCCACAGAGGAGCAGAGGAGTTAGGGTTAGGGTTAGGCCACAGAGAAGCAGAGGAGTGCTTGAGAGGAAAGCTTTAGGGGCCGTAAAACTGTTGTTTTACAGCGTCTCCACCAAATGCAGCCGCTGCTGCCACACAATAATGTTGATTTTACCTTTTGTACATTCAGCACAAAGTAGTGTTTTATGTCCACCCCACCCCAACACCAGGGTCTAGGATCTATTCTGTACCAAACACTCCCCAAACCTCCTCTGCCCTTGATGATCAAAACAACAAAGATGTTTGTTTAGGCGTGTCTTTGTTTGGGTTTCAAATGCTCGATAGATATCACTTATATCATGCTGTGTCAATCAGTGTTTCCGCTAGAAGAAATTGGTGCCGGTCATGTGAGCGGGAAGGTTTCATTTTACCGGTCAAATTGGAAAAAAAATCGGTCGGATATTGTCCGTGTTTATTGCACTTAAAAAAATTGATAGGCAGGCTATATAAAGAAGAAGAAGTGTGTGATCATATTTTGATTCGCCATGGTTGTTAAATACCGGTGCTCCGCAAAGCTTGCCTCCGGCTTTCGCTAGCCTGCCGCCGTTTAGTTCATAAACCTACGGTAGTCTATAGTGATCAATTTGAGCGAGTGCACGAAATGTAACAACTTATTTATTTTATCACACAGGCTACGCTACAATCAAAACACTCATTGTTTTACATGAATTGGCTAAACAAATGACCACTGTAGCATATTTAAACACAATTCAAATGAACACATTCAAAAGTATTTCTGCTCAATTTAAAAGGTTGAATCTCCTCGTGACTGAATGTTTGTATACAGCGCGCATGCTGTATGCGCGCAGGGTTGATGCGCTCCACTTTTTTCTGTGGAGAACCAGCGCCTTCAACATTACGCATAAAACGAAACCGGATTGTTTCGCCCGTTTCGGCTCCGTGTGGACGGGGCCTTATTTCCAATTGGTCATTCTGACCGGAGACATTTAGAATTTTCGGTCCTCCTAATTTTTTTAATTACCGGACAACGGGAACTCTGGTGTCAATACCTTGGCCATCTTTAACACAATCCTTCCTGCTCCTCCTCGGTGAGCCCCCCCCCCCCCCCTCAATGAGTAGGGCGACAACATTATGGGAGAAGACCCCCCCCCAACCTCTGTAAATCCATGCCTGAAGCATTGTGGGACACGTGGTGCTGGGGTTCTGAATGAGTGACAGATCGGAACGAGGTCTCTGACCGGAGTGGATAGGAGGCGAACAGCTGCAGAGGGCCGAGATAGCCTAACCCTAACCCTAACCCTAACCCTAACCCTGAATATAAAGATCACACTCACCTGGATAGGAGGCGAACAGCTGCAGAGGGCCGAGATAGCCTAACCCTAACCCTAACCCTAACCCTGGATATAAAGATCACACTCACCTGGATAGGAGGCGAACAGCTGCAGAGGGCCGAGATAGCACTGAATATAAAGATCACACTCACCTGGATAGGAGGCGAACAGCTGCAGAGGGCCGAGATAGCACTGAATATAAAGATCACACTCACCTGGATAGGAGGCGAACGGCTGCAGAGGGCCGAGATAGCACTGGATATAAAGATCACACTCACCTGGATATGAGGCGAACAGCTGCAGAGGGCCGAGATAGCACTGAATATAAAGATCACACTCACCTGCCGTTTATTGTCCTATTTGTCAGCGGTGGCACTAGGGCTGAGCCGATGCAAATTTAAAGGTCACTGATCTACAAAATAAATGAGCCATTTAGGAGCCGTTAACAAACAGTGACCCGAGCTGGTTATGCAGAATATTGATGCTGTTCATTAAGGAGCAGATCTGGGGTTAGCTGCTTAAAGGTAGGCTGGGGATATGATATAGGGATTGAGCCCGGACCCTTTCAACTGGAGTATCTACTGGTCTATCGGTAGTCAGCTTCCATATGCAAGGTTTCGAACCCATACCTGCTAGTGAATAAGATGTATCTGAGAGCGCTGTACGTAGCCCATAGCCAGTATACTAAATATTAATGAGAAGAATCAAACAAAATCATGTTGAAGAAACACAGACAAACTTTTCAAGAGAAAATAGATCTCATCATCTTTATCAATGTCTATCATCACATGTATGTGCGTTTACAAATGTGTGCATGGTGTAAGCGCTTAAACAGGACACTCTCGTACTCTTGATGCACACACACACACACACGCCCATCTGGTAGTGTTGTTGTAATAGTAATAGTTTTCTGTTTAAAACATAATTGCTCTCTTCATAGATTGTGACACACACAAACCACTGCTACTGTGTGCGAGCGCTGGAGACACACAGAAGTCTTGATTCGACAGTAATGAAAGCAGCACACAAAAGCAACAACTAGAAACGTTCAAACCAGTTGTTCTGTGCACTCTGATTGGATGAACAGATCCTGAATCACATCACAACCAAAAGTTCAATGTCATGATGCCCACACTTTGATCAGTCTGTAGCCCGCTTGACACATGGGGAAGGAGACAGAATGAAACGATAATGAAGGTTTTTTCCGTTGAACAGTCCTAGTTTCGTCAATACTTTTACCCAGCCACATAGTAAGATGTTCATCCATCTTATATCCATCTGTCCATCTCCTTAGCTTTCCACAGCTCTGTTTTTTTAAATATAATCGTTATAATCCAAGTGCCATCTGTGCTCCAGGCGTTCTTCCCTTTGGCGTTCCTCCCTTTGGGAGCACAAAAGGTTAAAGAACACCTCATGCTGTGTTTTGCTCACCATCATCATCGTTATTTAAATATTTCAGTTATTATTTGTATTCTCCAGGTGCACCAAAAACATTATTTTACCCTCATCTTTCCTTGGTACACATTGTGAATACAAAACTCTTTTATGACTTTAAAAATAAGCACACACTTTCCAGCTCCTTATTTACAGGAAATTACTACGATTGCATGGTTCTTCATATCACATTTTGATTGCATAAAAAATTCCACACTCCACACTCTTCCTAATCAAGTAATCCTTAGCTCCCACTTCAAAACATGAAATCAGCACAGAATGAACTTATTTTCATCTGTTCATCATATTTTACCTATACTAAATAGTTAGAGATGATTGTGTGCATGTATGTGTGTGTGTGTGTGTGTTTGTGAGTGCCTGCACGCAAGTGTGTGTGTGTGTGTGTGTGTGTGTGTGTGTGTGTGTGTGCGGTTGTACTGATCTCTATGTACGTTTTTTGGTTTTCCCCACAAGTTGCACCCAATACAATCCCAAAAAACATAACATGCTTAAAGACATCGTAAGAAACACTTGAAGAAGCATCAAAAACCAAAACAGGCCATCGTTGTCTTTTTTTAACTGACCGCTCGAACAATCGGCAAGTCTTTAGGCCTGTTGTTTTCTTTCTTCTCTCCAGCACTAGTAACGCACCAGTGATGTACTAGTACAAATGAACCGGCGCTAACCAGGCAGTAGAGGGTGACTTTGTCTTCTAGCTTCTTGCGGGTGTGGTACGTCATTCTGAAGCTACATCACCAGTGGGAGAACAATGCAGTCGTGCGGCGGATGTTTCCGATGCACTATCACGATGTAAAAAGAAGGCAAAAGGATAGGCTCGGCTCACCATTGCTGTGCATGCACTGAATTTCACCCAGTTGCATTTAGAGCCATTTGCTACAGGTATTGGTTGGTGAAGATGAAGAAGAAGAAAAAGTATTTTTTTGTCTGTTGTTTCGTCGTCATGTTTGTTTTTTTCTTGGTCTGGACATGATGGCATACAAACGTTTACAAAGGAGTTTGTCTTTATTAATATGACCTCCATCACTGAGCAGAGATAATGTGTTGACATCTCAGGTTCTGTGTCTGTGACATCAGTAGATCCATACTGTACAAGGCGTTACTTTTTTGACCCCAGACTCCCCCTCGAACTGGGCAGTAGAAAAGACAAGTATAAAATACACACAAAGACACACAGACACACCCAGGAACACACTCGCACACACACAAAGAAACAGAAGCTGTGTTTGTTCACTGTTACTCAATACGTTAGGTAAACGAGTGTAGCATCACCCTTTATGTTGTAGAAAATCGGAATTTGAATTGAGCAAAAAATTGACCATATTTATCTTAAATCGTAGCAAAGTAAGTAAATGACTTGCTCAAGCTGCATGGCAGCCTATTCAAGTGAAAGTCGACTTGGGCCATCTTCTCTATTATTAAATAAATAATAACTATTTTTTCGCATCAATATTAGTTGATATATTCATAGCTTTCCGTGGTGTTTCGGGACCAAGGATTTGTGGCCTGAGTGAGTTCTATCTGAAAAGGCCTTGTTGCTAGCTATTTCCTGTGTCCAAACTGTCACTACATATAGAACCAAATGACTTGACTTGTTTTAATGAGTGTCGATCACAATCTTACCGACAACGGTCGTGCTGATCTGCCAGTCTGCAGTTATTATCACTGCTGCTCTGACAAGAAGAAAGGGTTACGTAATGGCAGTCACCCCTATGGACGACGTATTGACATCAGTTGTTGTGTTAGTTAGGAACAAGGGGATCATATGGCGATAACCGCAGCTGTGCTGTGCTATGGGGGCAGCTGCCGGCTTAGAAAACATTTCAACCCCTTCAGGTGCTGAAGTAAAATTCCCTCAGAGATAGATTTCAGAACTGAAAGTAATGAAGATATATGCACACATACACACACCCACGCACACAAACACCACACATACACATACACACAACACACAAACACACACACGTCCACAATACAGTTACATTACATTGCATCATATATTGCAGTCAGCCCTCCTGCCATTGTTTCGGTTGATTCAGAACTCAAGGTTTGAGTTCTTACCTCCTTGAAAGTCAAACAACCTTTTTTTGGTTTTGTTTACCTCATGTCGTGAACAGGTAGCGTCCTGACCCTGAAAATATCTTAATTTAGTGTCGACTACAGGCAGCAGCGGCTATGCTGTTGTGTCAGGAAGCTGAGGGAGCAGGAGAGGCCGGTGATGGCAGGAAGGGGAGGAGGTATGGTCGGGTAGGCTTGGTGAGGTGGATACGTGGTCTGGAGAGACGAGGCACAGAAGGGTTGAGAGGGAGGGTAGGAGGGCCTGCTGATAGTCTATTATTGGGAAGGGAGTAGAAGCGGCGACCAGAGCTCTGTGTCACTCTACACTACTGTCATGGCACAATTAACTGGCTTAGTTAATGATAGCTCATTTACCCAAATTACATCTAGTAGTTCTTTTTTTGCCCCCCTACTCCAAGTCTGTAGTGTTGACGAACTGCACGAATATGACGCACACATAGTGCTTGGGCACGCACACGCACACACGCACATACACACGCAGACCGCAAATATTCACACACACACACACACACACACACACAAATAACTTCAAGCAGTAGTCCCTTACACCCAAATGGTTGTGACACAAGTATTAAGAAACAAAAACACAAATACTAAATAAATAAGTAAATAAATAAATAAATAAGTATATTCCTCATTTTCTCTCCACTCTCTGCTCCCGTACTCTCACAGAGCGATGTGTCCTCATGGCTCACTGTTGGTGCTGCTTCAGGCTGGAAAACAAAACACACACACACACACACACACACACACACACACACACACACACACACACACACACACACACACACACACACACACACACACACACACACACACACACACACACACACAAACACACACATAAATATGATTCATTTTACTCCAAATGTATGTCACATCATACATCAGGCAAGACTTCTTTACATTTATGTACCATATTGAATTGGAATAAAATCGACATCTAGTTGTTTTCTCTGTGGTCTTCTTGCCTCATGTTGTCTACAGTACACAACACGATGGCAGAATACATAAGGGACCCTCAGCTGAGGTGGTAGCCAAGACAACAAGAGCACATCTGTGAGGTGTTAAGAGATACTGAGATCAGGCCCGCAAATCTCTCTCTCTCTCTCTCTCTCTCTCTCTCTCTCTCTCTCTCTCTCTCTCTCTCTCTCTCTCTCTCTCTCTCTCTCTCTCTCTCTCTCTCTCTCTCTCATCAATATCAATAATCCCATTCTACAGTCTCCTCATAATGACGGCCCTTCCTTCCAGCTGCTAACCACATTATAACAATGTCGACAGAATGGAGGTGTGTTGCTGCGTGATTACGGCAGTTTGGACCACTTTGTGTCGTAGATTTTCATAACCCCGAATCCAATATTTACTTTAATCAGAGGAAAAACCAACGGGCGCCAGGGACAGCCTTCATGTCACAGTTTGAGTCAAACAAAAGATATGCTGCCGTATATAAGAATTGATTGATTCTAAAAGAATTGTGATTCTAAAAGGGGTGAGTGTGTTACGGACAATCTATTGTGTTGGTAACTTCACTCATAAATCTATCTACAGTTAAGTATGCATTTAGACAAATACGATAAAATATCAATATAATATGTGCAACCTTTTATGTGTGGTTGTTCAAGACACACTGAAGGCATGATGCCACCCTAGGTTTGCAGAGAACTATATACGATATGCACACTGAAGGCATGATGCCACCATAGGTTTGCAGAGAACTACATACAATATGCACACTGAAGGCATGATGCCACCATAGGTTTGCAGAGAACTATATACAATATGCACACTGAAGGCATGATGCCACCATAGGTTTGCAGGGAACTACATACAATATACACACTGAAGGCATGATGCCACCATAGGTTTGCAGAGAACTACATACAATATACACACTGAAGGCATGATGCCACCATAGGTTTGCAGAGAACTATATACAATATACACACTGAAGGCATGATGCCACCATAGGTTTGCAGAGAACTACATACAATATACACACTGAAGGCATGATGCCACCATAGGTTTGCAGAGAACTATATACAATATACATACTGAAGGCATGATGTCACCATAGGTTTGCAGAGAACTACATACAATATACAATTGAAAGGGGTGGGGTGGTGGTGTGGGGTTGTGAGGGCATTTTTCAGGTGTTCATCGAAAAGTCCACCAATCCAAGAAAAATACCTGGGTTTGTGGAGCCCTCCGTCTCACCCTTGCCTCACAAAGCCAACTCAAACACTCCGCAAAACTTCACACATTGGATGAGCCGGTTGAGGATGTGTCGGTTCTTGCTCACCTCATCGTTGTGGCGAAGAACAGCTAGCCGGTATCCCTCGTCCAGTTGAGTGGCAATGTTCACCCTCCCAATTGTCGCATATCTCAAGCTGCTATCCATGTGGATCTTTGACATCTCATGCTTCTTGATTTTCTCAGACAGATGGTGCATTTCTGTCACACCAGTCGATATCCAAACAGTGCTGTCTTTCGTCAGGGTGTCAGGGTGGAAGAGTAGGCAGTGGTACCAGAAGACTGCGTTAGCTTCTTCACAATCTGCTAGCCAGCTTTTTTTCTCGTACCAACTTGTTGAAAATCCTCGGGTGTAGGACTTTCCCCCCTTTGTAGAAATTTGTTTAATGATTAATTTTGGTCTTGGAGGTCCTGATTGTTTTAATGCCAATTTTTCTGAATTGGATCGTCGACTAAAAGGAACTTCTTTGAGAGCCGAAACGGAATTGCGCACATTTGCAGCCATGTTGAAATCAGCAATTGAAGTGACTTGATCGAAGATATCCCTTCGCGCTCTTTGCTCAGTTACGTATGACGCAAGCACGTTAGGGCGAGTCCCAAATCCCAATGGAAAATGCATTGAAGGCTCAATTTCCGAAAAACAAGTTTTAACATTAGAGTCAACGGAGAAGGCTTGGGCGATTTTCCACGTCGATGAATTCGCCCAAAAAGAGGCGGGACCATTGAAACGCGACGTGAATCTGACGATTCTGATTGGACAATGACAGATAATATGTCTAGAACACTGAAAACTACTTTTGCCATGATAGAATAAAAAAATTAAAAAACCCTCTTTCTCCCAGTTGGTAGTGCATCGCCCAAATCGCCCCTATACACCATCCGCCCCTGGATATAGCTATAACTGTAGTTACAACTCAGGCCACATAGCCGCTGCTAAAGGGAAAACTCACATAGTGCACTTCTAATCTGATATAGGTCAAATATGGTGGATGGCATGGGTGTCCCCAATCTGGGATTCGGACCCAAGCCCTGGCAGTGTTCATGCAGGGTTTTCCCGAATTTCTTTCCTCATATGATCCCTGCATCTCATTGCAGAGAGACATCATTGGTCAGATTTCTGACTTTATTGCTAAATTACAATTTGACCATGTTATCTTTTGATATCAGCTCCAGCCATTGTACATGGATCTCAGTTTGAAAAAGTGATTAACTCTCTGTACTGTGTTGCTTGTACTTATTGACAGTGGTGGTAAAGGTACAACCAATTACTTACTGAAGTACAAGTACATACTTGGGTAAAAAAAAGACAAAAGTAAAAGTACTGAATAAATATCTTTTCTTAAGAAAAGAGGAAAAGTACAGGCTCTGAAATGCACTCAAAGTATAAAACTTAAAGTTGCCCCCTGACACCTCTATCGGCTTGTTCTGTGCAAAGCTTTCTGAACCTTGTATACATGTAATTCAAAGACTCTTAATGTTGCCATTCTTATTTTATTTAAATGATCATCATAACGAGAAAACACTTCTGATCTAAGGTAATAGGAGGGGGATGCCTAGTTGCTGCTCAATGTTTGCTGGTTCACTTTCATCTATCCTCACTCGCTACTAAACGAGTGCTCTTGCAGACGCCATTCCCTTTCCCAACACCTCATCTCTATCTGTTACGCAATTGATTCATGTTGTTGCGTCCATCATGCGTGATAGTCAAGATGGATACAACAAGGGATCGTCTTTTGTACGGATCCGTTTAGGTACAAATCAAATCACTAATAATGTAAGCAGTATAAAGTTTGGATATTTGTGTTGAAATGTAGGGAGTAAAACTCAAGTAAAGTACAGAAACCCCAAAACTGAACTTAAATACATTAACAAAGTATTTGTACTTTGTTGCTTCCCACCTCTGCCTATTGAACTATTCACAGACATAACAGCAATGAACAGAGGTTTGGCGGGGTCTGACTAAGCTTGTTTATTTTAAAGTCACATTGTAGGAAAATGATGAAAAAGACATCAAGGCACACAGAGAAGTGGGGGCAGTGAGAGAGAGAGAGAGAGAGAGAGAGAGAGAGAGAGAGAGAGAGAGAGAGAGAGAGAGATGGGCTGGGGAGAGACATGGAGAGAGTGCTACTGGGTCACCCTAGCTGTCAGCATCTATCCCGGTAATGACTGTTAAAACCCTGACCTTTACACCCTGTCTGCTTGCTCAGGATTTATCCCAAAGCTCTGGACTCAAACAGAGGTGTGGGGAGGGCAATGACTCTGCCAGCCACCACAGTGCCCTAGAAGGAGGGGGGCGGGGTAGGGGTAAGGGAGGACAGGCAGCAGAGAGGGGAAGAGCTGACGGGGGCAAGAGACAAAGGCCCAACCACAATTGATGGGTTAGGGTTAACCTAACCAGCAGCTCTTGTTCCTCTGTTTCTCTCTTGATGTACTCACCCTGAAAAACATCCCATACTAAATGTCCCCCCCTTTGCATCCCTCAACAAAGTACCTTGATCCTAGTACCCTATCATTTGGTATTCCGTGGTCACAATCACTAGTCTGTCATTCCTTAGACTTTATTACTATTTTTCAAAGACTGTGGACAGTGGAGTTTGAAGCCAAATCGTTTGGAATGGGAGTGGGCACACTCTCACCATGAGTCTATTCTGACAGTACACAGAATCAGCATGGACTGACCCGGAGCCCACAGACGGACAGAGCACACAGACAGACCCAGAGACACAGACAGACAGAGCACACAGATGGACAGACACACAGACAGAGAGAGCACACATACAGACCCAGAGACACAGACCGACAGAGCACACAGACAGAGCACAAAGACAGACCCAGACACACAGACAGACAGAGCACACAGACAGACCCAGACACACAGACAAACAGAGCAGACAGACCCAGAGAAGCAGACAGACAGAGCACCCAGAAAGAGCCAGAGACACAGACAGACAGAGCACACAGACAGACCCAGACACACAGACAAACAGAGCAGACAGACCCAGAGAAGCAGACAGACAGAGCACCCAGAAAGAGCCAGAGACACAGACAGACAGAGCACACACAGACCCAGAGACACAGACAGACCCAGAGACACAGATAGACAGAGCACACAGACAGACACACACACAGACAGACCCAGAGACACAGACAGACAGAGCACCCAGACAGACCCAGAGACACAGACAGACCCAGAGACATACATTGTTGCAGCTTTAAAGGTGCTAAAAACAAGCGCACCTTAGTGGTGACGTCATGTCACACACAGACAATCGTGAATTAATTGATTAGCGGGGGGTAGGGTTATATTGGGACCTTGTAAATTGTTTGATTGTTTGAATGTTCATGATATGCGACCCAGTGTCATGATGTAAAGAGAGAATAAACGAAAACTAAAGAGAGTTTCTGTCATTCCTGATCGAATTGTCCGGCAATATACATAGACAGAGCACACAGACAGACACACACACAGACAGACCCAGAGACACAGGCTGCATGGGACTGTACCAATAAGCAAATCGAAAATGTACAGCCGACGGTGTAAAGAAACTAAATATGTACCAAGCCCATGATTGGACATAAGCACAAGGGGTTGTTTTGTCCTCAGATTGAACTTCACTGCAATCCCAAAGTAGCTGTTGTCACAAAATGTTCTCTGGCTCCACTGCTAGGTGGAGTGAGACGATACCAAACCCAGTACAAGAGTGAGACGATACCAAACCCAATACAAGAGTGAGACGATACCAAACCCAATACAAGAGTGAGACGATACCAAACGCAGGGGGCGAGAGCAGGGGGGAGATGGGGCGAGGGGGAGAGAGCGAGGGGGAGAGGGGGAGAGAGCAGGGGGGAAAGCAGGGTAACATTGATAACATTGATAAGAACGTGAGCCTGTTCTTGAACCCAGTCTGCAGGATGTAAAGCCTGGGATTCCCTCCGACAGTAGGAGAGGTATTCCTAGTTTGAGGGTGTATGCTTTGAATGTGAGAGAGTGAGGGAGCGAGAAGGAGAGAGATGGGAGAGAGAGAGATTCTTTGGAATTTTAACACCACTTCATTTAAAATAGTTTTTCCAACTCTGAGTTTAAATAGTTAAATAAACCTGCCGAACAAAAGTACAGATGGTTATTTGATAACATTTTTACATTGCAATTCACAATTATCTCATTTTTGCATAATATTTATACCAATAGGTTTCACCGAGCATTAACACGTCAAACAGTTTATCCATTGACCTGACTCTAACACCTCTTGCCCACTGCATCCGTCCGTGGACGGATCCCATTGACTTTGAACGGGGCGGAGCCGTAATGCTCCGTCAAGAAAGTTGAAAAATGCTAAACTTTTCAGGCAGCGACGGATGCCTCTGCAAGGACGACTCCCCCATCCGTCGTCCGATGACGGACGGAGGCAGTGGGCAAGAGGTGTAAAGGTATTAATAGCCAGTTTAGCTTGAAACAAATATCTTTTTTTATTTTTGTGTTTTCCATATGGGAAAACAATGAAGATTGTTTTGGTCAAGAGAAGAGACAATTAGCGATTGTGTAAAGTGCTAAAAAAATAGTGACCATGTATAGAAAAGATGGAGAGCGAGAGATAGATAGAGGCAGAGAGCACATGCTAGAGAGAAAGAAAGAGAGAGAGAAAGAGAGTGTGGACCAGGGTGAATCAGAGAGAGAGTGTGTGTCAGAGAGAGAGAGTGTGGACTAGGGTGAATCAGAGAGAGAGTGTGTGTCAGAGAGAGAGAAAGAGAGTGTGGACTAGGGTGAATCAGAGAGAGAGTGTGTGTCAGAGAGAGAGAGTGTGGACTAGGGTGAATCAGAGAGAGAGTGTGTGTCAGAGAGAGAGAGTGTGGACTAGGGTGAATCAGAGAGAGAGTGTGTGTCAGAGAGAGAGAGTGTGGACTAGGGTGAATCAGGGAGAGAGTGTGTGTCAGAGAGAGAGAGTGTGGACTAGGGTGAATCAGAGAGAGAGTGTGTGTCAGAGAGAGAGAGTGTGGACTAGGGTGAATCAGAGAGAGAGTGTGTGTCAGAGAGAGAGAGTGTGGACTAGGGTGAATCAGAGAGAGAGTGTGGACTAGGGTGAATCAGAGAGAGAGTGTGGACTAGGGTGAATCAGAGAGAGAGTGTGTGTCAGAGAGAGAGAGTGTGGACTAGGGTGAATCAGGGAGAGAGTGTGGACTAGGGTGAATCAGAGAGAGAGTGTGGACTAGGGTGAATCAGAGAGAGAGTGTGTGTCAGAGAGAGAGTGTGTGTCAGAGAGAGAGTGTGTGTCAGAGAGAGAGAGGGCCAAGTGAGCCTCTTACTTCTCTGCGAGATGGAGGGCCATATGCATGTGAAAGTGTGCATATGTATCAGGTAAATGCAATTTGGCAGGGCCCAGTTTCTAAGGCGACCAAACGATGAGTCACGGCTGGGGGGGGGGGGGGGGGGGGGGGGGGGCAGCATGCACAAGCTCAACATTTGCACTTCAGTGGCATAGGTGTGTGTGTATATGTGTGTGTCTGTCTGTACGTGTGCGTGTGTTTGTGTCTGTGTGGGTTTATCAGTGTGCCAAAAAGGAGTTCATGTAAGAGAATATGTGCTAACCAGTGACAGCCCTGAATTTAACCTCTCACCTTGCCTGGGGCGCAATGAGACACAGTTCAGACACACACACTCGCGCGCACACACACACACACACACACACACACACACACACACACACACACACACACTCAGAAAATCAAAAATATTCCCAGTGACTCTGTGGTGTGATGTGTGCTGTACAACACGGAATCCTGTTCGCCATCACGACTCTCCTCCCCTGGCAGAGAAAGACAGCGCAGTCGCTCATGTTCCAGAGGGGCTGTGTTTCAGCTCAGCCTTTTTATACAGCGGACAGGGGAGAGAGAGGCAGAGGGCTGGGCTGACGGAGAGGTGCGTCCTCTGGTCGGGGAATAGAGACGTCTGTTGTTGTTTTAGGCTGACAGAAATCTCGGGCTGAACTCATAAAGGCGTCTCCCTGCACACGCACAGATGAAGATAAATGGGCCAATCTGACACACACATATACACACAGAGGTATGTACACACAAACGCACACATGTAAACACACATTCGCACACACATACACACACAGCATTTTCATTAATGTTTCCGCTGTGAACGATAATCCCCTGCCACTGTCAGATGCACTTTCGTCTCTTCCACAAAGCTTCTTACAAGAGCAGAAGCTCATGCAGAGTTTGTGTGCATTCACAAACAGACGCACACACACACACACACACACACACACACACACACACACACACACACAAACAAACAGAAAAATGGGATGAAAAGTCTCATTTTGGCAAGCTCGCCGCTCTATAACCTCAACAGAAGAACTTAAAAAGGTACACACATACACTAAATGTTCACAAAAGATAAAAAACACACGTACCACACAAACTCAGGCATATTTAAGGAAAATCTGAGCACATGTAGCACAGCCCTCCACTTATTTCACAGGCTACTCCCAAAGGGTA
>NC_079426.1:175511-183181 GCF_026213295.1 Gadus chalcogrammus
ATTGCCCAGAATGTTTCACTTTTGTGAACCTGCAGGTTTTTTTTCTCTTGTTTCTCTTTCTATCTATCATTATTTGTATGAGCTGGATGATGTTCGTGGGCAAAGTCTGTCTGAAGGTTGGTGTGTTTATAATAGTTGGTGGCCTTCTCCCGCTGTCAGCGCAGTGTGGGAGATTTACGAGCTGCTGGCACCGACGCCGTTCCCCTTTGACCTTGCACGGCATTAATTGGCAAGGCATGTTGGGAACTCAAGTGCAAACACAACATTGCGATGTAATGTGTGTCTCGGGAAGCTATCGTGGGACCGGGCCAGATATGCATAATGTGGCATATTTCATTATGCCAGTTGAGAATCTGAACCCAATTTTTAGTCGCCGCGGGTGGATCAAAGATGACATCACCACGGCCCCCGTGAAGGCATCATACAGGATTTGTCACGTGTTGCCCACTTCTGAAATTAAAGCCCTGATATAGCAGACTGCACAAACCACGGCAATTATACAAGGAAAAGCCGGCTATAAATGCCATGGATGTGCACGGACCGCCTGCGCACTTCACAAAACGTAAATAACGTTTTAGTCCCCTTCAAGGCTCAATCATGGACAGTCTGCTTTTATCAGGCAGCCCCGGCCCAAGAGTTGTCATTGGGTGAGGCTGGTTGTAGAGCTCCAGGGGGGGGATTCTGCATGAATAAAGACCGGGCGAGAGAAGAAATGGATGCAAATGCATGGATGTGATGTCAAAATGCCTTTCCAAAAACAAAAGTGTGGAAGAGGGGAGGCTTTCTTCTCAGCGCTCAAGTGTTCAGTACATCTCGTCTTCTAATGGGAGAAAAGAGGTTTTCCTGTTTGACGACGGATTACAGCATCAAAGAGATTTTGATATGCGTCATTAGTGGAAGTGTATTTTTCATGTGTTTCTGTTATGCCCATAAATTCACAGACAAGTGTCATAAAAGCACCTTCTCCACTAGCAGTGATTAATGAAAGATACACACACACAGACATACTCACACACACACACACACACACACACACACACACACACACACACACACACTCACACTCACACACACACCCTCACACACACAGACACAGACACACGCACACACACACACACACACACACACACACACACACACATTCACGGTGTGTTGCTTAATCAAGCCCTTCTGGTACGAGACCCGGTCTGTGCACTAATCCATGTTAATTACAAGCGGTGAATAGAATGTGCTGGAGCTGAGGGCCTACAATGGAGGAATATGCATGTATGTGGTGATGGGGGGGGGGGGGGTAATTACACAAGAGGATGAGAGGAGTGAGAGGGAGCGGAAAAGGGAGGAGAGGAGAGAGAAGAGAGGATGAGAGGATGGAGGAGAGGAAATAAGTTGAGTAGAGAGAAGGGGGGGGGGAGGATGGGAGCTCAGGAAAGGACAGGAGAGGAGGAGGAGTAGATAGGGGCGGTAGGAGAGGAAATCAGAGAGGAGGAGAAGAGAGGGTGGGAGAACAGGAAAGGACAGGAGAGGAGGAGGAGTAGATAGGGGGGGTAGGAGAGGAAATCAGAGAGGAGGAGAAGAGAGGGTGGGAGAACAGGAAAGGAAAGGAGAGGAGGAGGAGTAGATAGGGGGGGTAGGAGAGGAAATCAGAGAGGAGGAGAAGAGAGGGTGGGAGAACAGGAAGGAAGATGAGGGGTGAGGGGAGGATGAAGAGAGGAAGGGGAGGAGAGGAATAGAAGAGGAGACGAGGGGGGAGATGATAGGATAGGGGAGGAGAGGGGGAGGGAGGAGAGAGGAGAGGAGAGGAGAGGGGGAGGGAGGAGAGGAGAGGGGGAGGGAGGAGAGGGGGAGGGAGGAGAGGAATAGAAGAGGAGACGAGGGGGGAGATGATAGGATAGGGGAGGAGAGGGGGAGGGAGGAGAGGAGAGGAGAGGGGAGGAGAGGAGAGGGGGAGGGAGGAGAGGGGGAGGGTGGAGAGGATAGGGGAGGAGAGGGGGAGGGAGGAGAGGAGAGGATAGGGGAGGAGAGGGGGAGGGAGGAGAGAGGAGAGGAGAGGGGAGGAGAGGGGGAGGGAGGAGAGGAGAGGGGGAGGGAGGAGAGGGGGAGGGATGAGAGGGGGAGGGAGGAGAGGAGAGGAGAGGATAGGGGAGGAGAGGAGAGAGGAGAGGAGAGGATAGGGGAGGAGAGGGGGAGGGAGGTGAGGAGAGGAGAGGGGGAGGAGAGGGGGAGGGTGGAGAGGAGAGGAGAGGATAGGGGAGGAGAGGGGGAGGGTGGAGAGGAGAGGATAGGGGAGGAGAGGGGAGGAGATGGAGGAGAGGAGAGGGGAGGAGAGGGGGAGGGAGGAGAGGAGAGGGGAGGGAGGAGAGGGGGAGGGAGGAGAGGGGGAGGGAGGTGAGGAGAGGAGAGGATAGGGGAGGAGAGGGGGAGGGAGGAGAGGAGAGGAGAGGGGGAGGGAGGAGAGGAGAGGGGGAGGGAGGAGAGGGGGAGGGAGGAGAGGAGAGGAGAGGATAGGGGAGGAGAGGGGGGGAGAGGAGAGGAGAGGATAGGGGAGGAGAGGGGGAGGGAGGAGAGGAGAGGAGAGCAGAGGAGAGAGGAGAGGAGAGGGGAGGAGAGGGGGAGGGAGGAGAGGGGGAGGGAGGAGAGGAGAGGGGGAGGGAGGAGAGGAGGTGACTAGTAGGAGTGGTGCTAGTGCTATTAGTGAACTGTTTTAACAATGTACACAGCCTGCCGGCGTCACTGGCAAGCTGGTAAATAGACTAAGACAAAGCCACCAGACGTGTCAGCTGAGCAATAAGCCATTTTCTATTCTTAGAACACAGCTTGTCATGTATTCAAAACCTATTTACATAATTTTTTGTATTATTTGATCTCATATGCTATCCAACTTTACCGTCGCTAATTAGAAAACTATTTCAAGGGATGCAGTGTTCTTGCTGTTTAATATTTTAAATCAAATCGGTTTGTGAAATCGACGAGAGTAGATACAGCACCCTGAGTATCGATCGGTTTGTCTCGGGACAGAGTGGCTATTACTTCTGCTGTCTCCAATTCAGGTCAATGGTCTAAAACTAATTACAAAAAAACACAAACAATCTTAGAGGATAAGCCCCATTTACTGCCTGGACACAAAATGAGCTCATGCTGGTTCTGCTTTCCCAGAAGCCGGCTTGACTTGGAAGTCCATTAGTTAGCCATGTTCTTTACTGTACTGTACCAGAAGAAAATGAACAGATTCCAAGCCCACAAAAACTCACAAGAGATGTGGGATATGAAGAACCAACCGAATGTATCATGGGACTTGAAACGAATCCCTCAGCAGGCAGAAGCGTATCACCATAATGATGAGACGTTTAACTGACAGTCCTAGCCAAATGGAAAGTGCGGTTCGACCAAGCGAACGGAAACTTCAAGGGGCTTGACAAAAAAAAGTGCAAGTATGTGCCAAGAAAGACCATCTGGTACCAGGTGAAAACCAACATGGGGGCTCCTTACTTTTTGAATTGTGTTACGTGAGGTGTTGGATGAAGTAACCTTGTTTCTCGGCTAGATTGTTTTCTCCCAACTCATTTGTGTGTTTCTCTGGGAATGAACAATTCTCAGAGAATGAACAATTCTATTTTGCTATTTTGTATTAAGATTTCATGCACATGCAAAATCATATATATGTATGTTTGTACCTTCACATGTGTGTGTATCATGAAGTGAATGTGAATGTGTGTGTATTTGCAAGTCGGTAAGTGTGCGTGTTTGTTTGTCTATGTGAAACTGTATTAGAGTGAATGACTGTGTTTGTATGTGTGACCGTGACTGTGTGTGTGGGTGTGTGTGTGTGTGTGTCTGTGTGTATGTGACTGTGTAGAATATTGCGTATACTTATGTGGCTGTGTGTGCGCGTGTGTGTGTTGTGTGTGTGTGTGTGTGTGTGTGTGTGTGTGATCTCAGGGGAGGTGGAGAGGTCAATCTTGTCTCTAGACGCAGAGAAACTCATCAATCACAGATAATATTCTCGAGGCTGGCATGTCTCTCTTTCAACCTGCACAAGCACACACATGCACACACACACACCTGCACACACACACACAACCACACACCACACACACACGCAAATACACACACATACAGGGACGTGCACACATACACAGGAAATGTATACACACTGCTCCTGTGTGTGTGCCTGCGTATGTGCGTGTTGTTGTGTGTACAGATACACGTACATGCACACACTCACACACACACACACACACACACACACAGATCTGCCTCCAGAGAGGCGTTACAGAGGCCCATGTGTCTGGTGGGTCTACAGGGGGGCTTCTACCACTGGGGTGATTTATGGGGGGGGCCGGCACAGAGCAGGGTCCCCCTCCTCTCCACTGCCCCGCCCACCTTCTCCCAGCTCCCCTCCCCTCCCCCGAACCACAACAAGGAGGTGATGTCATGACCCCTGTCTCTAGGGGGGCTTCCTTGTCTGGAACAAACTGGGAGAAATAATGACTTGCTCCGCACCCCTCCCAGTCCACCACCCCTCCCCAACCAAAGACCAAGAGGAAGAAGCCCTTCCATGTATCTGTGTCAAGGGGATTCGGAGCGAGCACGCTGGTGGGCACAGGGTGATGAGTGAGCACTCTGTAGCTATCTCTCTCTCAAGCATTGCATTTCTACTATGCTGTATACGTACACGCAGTGTATTTCTACTATGCTGCATAGAAACATTAGTGCATTTCTACTATGCTGTATACGAACATGCTGTGTATTTCTACTCTGCTGGGGCTGACAGAGGCTTGGTTTGATGGTTTGACCCTTCTCTTGTGCCTGTATATGTCTTGTATTGTTTGTGCACTTCTGCTGATATCCTATAAAATGTCTCTCGTGCAAGTGTTGCGTAATCTCAGTGAGATTTAGCTGAATAAATAAATACATTGAGCTGATCATTAAATGGGTTGGCATATGTCACCATATGTCACACATTCACAGCGTTACTATCAGATTTCTGTCTGTTGTCAAAAAAAATGTGGCAATGCACTACTGCAAGACTTAATGAATGTTTATCTCGCTGCTGCCAAACAAGTGTTCTTCCCCCTGTGAAGGATGACTGAACCTGAACCGACATCCCACAGACCTCCTATGCTGTGACGCTGAGCGAGGAGATCCAGACAGGCAGAGAGAGAGAGCAAGAGAGAGAGAGAGAGAGAGAGAGAGAGAGAGAGATTGAGAGAGCGAGAGAGCGAGAGAGCGAGAGCGAGAGAGAGAGAGAGAGAAAAAAGAGGAGCATGGCAATACTAAGAAGCAACAAGTGAGTACTTGCAACTTAAGAAGAAGGTCAGGTCCATCAATAGTGTGCATATTATAGTATAGTATAAAGCTGGTGCAGTCATCTACTATGTACGACAGATAGTGTAACAGAGAGACAGAGAGAGAGAAAGAGAGAAAAGGGAGGCCCAGAGAGGGAGGCAAGAGAGGGCAGGCGAAAGACTATCATATTAGAATATTAGTGCCTGTGCTTTCTTTAACACTCGCACAGACACTTTCCCCTGCTCGCTAACCTCACTCTCTCGCCTGGGGGAATAACACTCAGTGATTCACACCTGAAGTTGTTAACCACAGCTCATCAGACGTGAGGCTCTCACATCTTCGGAGGCAAAGGGGGGGGTTGTCTCAGTGAGAAACAAACTCATCTAAAGTAAAGGGGACAAGCCAACACTGGTTGGGTTGCATATCCGTTTCAGCACTCCTTTACTGTAATGTGGGACCGAGCGCTCCTACTATGTTAGAGCACATCATCTGGGACCCAGCACTGCTACTATGGGTCAGGGTTAGGGTTAACCAGTCCTGCTATGGGTCCGGGTTAGGGTTAACCACTCTCACTATGTTAGAGCACATCATCTGGGACCCAGCACTGCTACTATGGGTCAGGGTTAGGGTTAACCAGTCCTGCTATGGGTCCGGGTTAGGGTTAACCACTCTTACTATGTTAGAGCACATCATCTGGGACCCAGCACTGCTACTATGGGTCAGGGTTAGGGTTAACCAGTCCTGCTATGGGTCAGGGTTAGGGTTAACCACTCTTACTATGTTAGAGCACATCATCTGGGACCCAGCACTGCTACTATGGGTCAGGGTTAGGGTTAACCAGTCCTGCTATGGGTCCGGGTTAGGGTTAACCACTCCTACTATGTTAGAGCACATCATCTGGGACCCAGCACTGCTACTATGGGTCAGGGTTAGGGTTAACCAGTTCCTGCTATGGGTCAGGGTTAGGGTTAACCACTCCTACTATGTTAGAGCACATCATCTGGGACCCAGCACTGCTACTATGGGTCAGGGTTAGGGTTAACCAGTCCTGCTATGGGTCCGGGTTAGGGTTAACCACTCTTACTATGTTAGAGCACATCATCTGGGACCCAGCACTGCTACTATGGGTCAGGGTTAGGGTTAACCAGTCCTGCTATGGGTCAGGGTTAGGGTTAACCACTCCTACTATGTTAGAGCACATCATCTGGGACCCAGCACTGCTACTATGGGTCAGGGTTAGGGTTAACCAGTCCTGCTATGGGTCAGGGTTAGGGTTAACCACTCTTACTATGTTAGAGCACATCATCTGGGACCCAGCACTGCTACTATGGGTCAGGGTTAGGGTTAACCAGTCCTGCTATGGGTCAGGGTTAGGGTTAACCACTCCTACTATGTTAGAGCACATCATCTGGGACCCAGCACTGCTACTATGGGTCAGGGTTAGGGTTAACCAGTCCTGCTATGGGTCAGGGTTAGGGTTAACCACTCTTACTATGTTAGAGCACATCATCTGGGACCCAGCACTGCTACTATGGGTCAGGGTTAGGGTTAACCAGTCCTGCTATGGGTCCGGGTTAGGGTTAAACAGTCTTACTATTGGTTAGGGTTAGGGTTAGGGTTAACCAGTCCTGCTATGGGTCAGGGTTTGGGTTAACCAGTCCTACTATGGGTTAGGGTTAGGGTTAACCACTCCTACTATGAGTTAGGGTTTGGGTTAACCATTCCTACTATGAGTTAGGGTTAGGGTTAGGGTTAACCACTCCTATTATGGGTTAGGGTAAGGGTTAACCACTCCTACTATGAGTTAGGGTTAGGGTTAACCACTCCCACTATGGGTTAGGGTTTGGGTTAGGGTTAACCACTCCTATTATGGGTCAAGGTTTGGGTTAGGGTTAACCACTCCTACTATGGGTTACGGTTTGGGTTAACCAGTCCTACTATCGGTTAGGGTTAGGGTTAACCACTCCTACTATGAGTTAGGGTTAGGGTTAGGGTTAACCACTCCCACTATGGGTTAGGGTTTGGGTTAGGGCTAGGGTTAACCACTCCTACTAGGTTAGGGTTAGGGTTAGAGCTATGTTAGGGATAGGGTTAGGGAGATGGTAAGCTCATGAGTGGATAAAGCCTTCAAAGAGGGATTGTTTATCTACAGTTTTCATTATACACGGTGTGGATCTGAAAACCTTTGCAGACCCTTTTCTTTACGGTTCACTTGTGATAGCGTGAGTTTGTGTTCCACCATCATGCGGACACACATCCCGCCTCAAGCAGAGCGACAGGTCGAAACAAAGTGATCCGAGAGAAAGTGAAAGCCTGGTTCAACCAGACTGGAGATCGTCTGACCTTAATATGTTAATCTGAAGCCTAGTTCACCAGGACGGGAG
>NC_079426.1:183281-185781 GCF_026213295.1 Gadus chalcogrammus
TTGTCTTTCTGACATTCAGGGTCAGGTTGTTTTTTTTGACACCATTCTGTCAGTCTGTCAACTTCGTCTCTGTAGGCACTTTCATTTTCATGGGTGATTTGTCCTACCACAGTGGTGTCATCTGCAAATTTGATCACAGTATTTGAAGGATGGGTGTTGGTGCAGTCATATGTGTATACGGAGTACAGCAGGGGACTCAATACACAGCCTTGTGGAGCTCCAGTGCTGAGGGAGAGGCTCGAGGTTTGGTGAGGACCCAGTCTTACTGTCTGCGGGCGATCTGTTAGGAAATCCTTAATCCACATACACAGGCTGTAATTGAGGCCCAGATCAAGAAGTTTGGTGATCAGCCGGTTGGGGACGATGGTATTAAAAGCCGAGCTGTAATCTATAAAGAGTAGTCTTACAGTAGTCTCCTTCTTGTCCAGGTGTGTCAGTGTTGAATGGAGGGCTGTGACGATAGCGTCCTCAGTGGACCTGTTTCTCCTGTAAGCATACTGATGCTGGTCCAGGGAGCGAGGGAGGAAAGCCTTAACGCGCTTCGCCACCAGCCTCTCAAAGCACTTGGCGATGATGGGAGTGAGCGCCACAGGTCTATAGTCATTTAAGGTGCTGATGTTACTTTGCTTGGGCACAGGTATAAAAGTGGCTGTTTTAAAACAGGTTGGTACGACCGCTCTGGCTAAAGACATATTAAAAATGTCCGTAAAGACATCTGCAAGCTGGTATGCGCATTCTTTGAGCACTCTTCCTGGAATGCCATCTGGTCCCTCTGCCTTCCTTGTGTTCACAGACCTGAGGATGAGTCTTACCTCCTCTGCTGTTACCATGGCTGTGTGGTCTGTGCCAGCAGGTGGGGGAGCAGCTCCATTATCTAGCCCAGGTGTCTCGAAGCGGGCATAGAAGTGGTTGAGCTCCTCGGCTAAGGAGGCATTGATGTTTGTCGGTGGGTTGCGGCTTCCCCTGTAGTTCGTGATCTGTTGTCACACTTGTGTTGGGTCTCTGTTGGTGAAGTGGCCCTCAATCTTCTCCCTGTACATGGCTTTGGCCTGCTTGATGCTTTTTTTCAGGTTGTGCCTGGCTATGCTGTACTGTGCTCTGTCACCTGATTTGAAAGCTGCGTTGCGCTCCCTCAGAAGGGCCTGTACCTCCCCAGTCATCCCAGGGTTCCTGTTAGGGGGAATCCTGCTGCGGGTGATGGTGGTGATATTTTCAATGCAGGTCCTGATGTAACAGAGGACAGCGAAGGCATACTCATTTACATCCTGATTAAAAAACAAGGTCCAGTTTGTTCTTTCAAAGCAGTCCTGGAGCTGTAGAGATGCATCTTCAGGCCACTTCCTAAACGTTTTAATGGTAGCTTCTTGTTTTTTAATGATGGGGCGATATGCGGGAATCAGGGATAGTGACAGGTCCTGAGGCCCTGTATCCCTTTTTAATATTTGAATACACACAGTCCAGAATATTTTTTCCTCGAGTTGCGCACTTTACGTGTTGATCAAAGCAAGGCAGCACCGTCTTGAGGTTGACATGGTTAAAGTCACCAACCACGATAAAAACGCCCTCTGGATAAGTGGTCTGCTGTTTGTTTATAGCTGCTAGTAGATAGCCAAGTGCTGCATTAACGTTGGCATCTGGTGGGATGTATACAGCGGTTACCACGGTAACGGAGAGAATTTGCGTGGTAAATAAAATGGTCTGCATTTGACTGCTAGCATCTCTAGATCAGGTGAACAATGCTGATCAATGACAGTGGAGTTTGTAGACCAGTCCTTATTTACATATGTACATAGTCCTCCTCCACGGCTCTTACCAGAAGCCTCTGTTCTATCGCTGCGATGAAGTGAGCGACCTGCCAGCTCCACTGCTGCATCTGAGATCCCCGAGTGTAGCCAGCTTTCCGTGATAACGATGATGGAGCTGTCTCGTATGGTTGACCGCGTCGATATATCTAGATGAAGCTCGTCCATCTTATTTCCTAGAGACCTGACATTTGCGACGTAAAGACTGGGCAGTGGTGGTCTGTTTGGAGCCCTTTTTAGCCTAGCCAAGTCGCCAGACCTGCAACCCCGCTTCTGTTTACGTTCCCTCCTCCGTCTTCGGGGTATGCCGCTCGGTGTATCTATCCATGGAGACGCCGGTGTTCTTGCTATTCCCGGAGGAATCCCATGCGAGTGTTGAAAGGCACTCGTAATCGGAATTTGGCATGTTCTACCGAAGTGAAATAAATCCTCTCTGTTGTAGACAATATTTGACGATTGATTTGGTTTCATTTGACTGATTTCACTGCATTGTTTTTGGGAGCACTGAGCCGCTGCGACTATGCGCGCCGCCATGGCAACTATATGCAATAGACAATAGACAGTAGACACACAATTTTACTTTCTGGTGTATCTTAAAAACACAGAAAACAATAATATCCATTACAATCTAAACCCGACCTTTCGGACTGCACAGGAAGTAGAATAATAAGTGTTTACAATGGCGGCAGTTAATGCAT
>NC_079426.1:190781-195781 GCF_026213295.1 Gadus chalcogrammus
CTGATGTTGGCTTTATAGACCGGGCTGGTTGGTGATCCTCTATTGATCAGTCTCTGATGTTGGCTTTATAGACCCGGCTGGTTGGTGATCCTCTATTGATCAGTCTCTGATGTTGGCTTTATAGACCCGGCTGGTTGGTGATCCTCTATTGATCAGTCTCTGATGTTGACTTTATAGACCCGGCTGGTTGGTGATCCTCTATTGATCAGTCTCTGATGTTGGCTTTATAGACCGGGCTGGTTGGTGATCCTCTATTGATCAGTCTCTGATGTTGGCTTTATAGACCGGGCTGGTTGGTGATCCTCTATTGATCAGTCTCTGATGTTGGCTTTATAGACCCGGCTGGTTGGTGATCCTCTATTGATCAGTCTCTGATGTTGGCTTTATAGACCCGGCTGGTTGGTGATCCTCTATTGATCAGTCTCTGATGTTGGCTTTATAGACCGGGCTGGTTGGTGATCCTCTATTGATCAGTCTCTGATGTTGGCTTTATAGACCCGGCTGGTTGGTGATCCTCTATTGATCAGTCTCTGATGTTGGCTTTATAGACCCGGCTGGTTGGTGATCCTCTATTGATCAGTCTCTGATGTTGGCTTTATAGACCCGGCTGGTTGGTGATCCTCTATTGATCAGTCTCTGATGTTGGCTTTATAGACCCGGCTGGTTGGTGATCCTCTATTGATCAGTCTCTGATGTTGGCTTTATAGACCGGGCTGGTTGGTGATCCTCTATTGATCAGTCTCTGATGTTGGCTTTATAGACAGGGCTGGTTGGTGATCCTCTATTGATCAGTCTCTGATGTTGGCTTTATAGACCCGGCTGGTTGGTGATCCTCTATTGATCAGTCTCTGATGTTGGCTTTATAGACCCGGCTGGTTGGTGATCCTCTATTGATCAGTCTCTGATGTTGACTTTATAGACCCGGCTGGTTGGTGATCCTCTATTGATCAGTCTCTGATGTTGGCTTTATAGACCGGGCTGGTTGGTGATCCTCTATTGATCAGTCTCTGATGTTGGCTTTATAGACCGGGCTGGTTGGTGATCCTCTATTGATCAGTCTCTGATGTTGGCTTTATAGACCCGGCTGGTTGGTGATCCTCTATTGATCAGTCTCTGATGTTGGCTTTATAGACCCGGCTGGTTGGTGATCCTCTATTGATCAGTCTCTGATGTTGGCTTTATAGACCGGGCTGGTTGGTGATCCTCTATTGATCAGTCTCTGATGTTGGCTTTATAGACCCGGCTGGTTGGTGATCCTCTATTGATCAGTCTCTGATGTTGGCTTTATAGACCCGGCTGGTTGGTGATCCTCTATTGATCAGTCTCTGATGTTGGCTTTATAGACCGGGCTGGTTGGTGATCCTCTATTGATCAGTCTCTGATGTTGGCTTTATAGACCCGGCTGGTAGTGAATCTCACCTTCATTGTGCTCGATGGCCGTGCAGAATGTGCTGATGTGTGTGCTGTTTGTTTGTGTCTGCTCGAGTATCAAAGTGTTGAGTGAGTTTGTGTGTTTGTATTTGTGTGTGTGTTTGCGTGTGTGTGTTTGTGTGTGTAAGTGTAGGCCTGCCAAGTGTTGCTTCTATGTTTGCCCAGCAGTCGGTGAGCTGTTTGCTATCGCTCAGAGACCCCAGCTCTACTGTAGACCTGTCCGTGGGATCCAATCACATATGCACTACATTTTGATCTCCAGACATAAACTGTAAGTACCCCCCCCACACCCACAATCCCCCCAAATATGTGATATACTTAAAGCATTAATTCCTGGATGGCTTGTGAATATTTTCCCTGCTCAAGATGACCCATAGATTTCTCCCCCCCTGTGGGTGAAGTATTTGCGTATGATTAAGTCACAGCAAAGCTAACAACTTGAAAGGGTTTTCTTTGGACAACCTGGCCGGTTTGGGAGAAACGCCTCCTAAATTAAATTGCCAGTAAACCTCTGGCCGACTAACACCCTCAAAAAAGTTAAGCTCTCAAAATACATTTGACGGCCATGGTTTGGGCTATCTAGCTGAGTCCTATTAAAACTCCCCCACCCCACCCTCAAAATGTGTTTATTTGTTTGTTTCTTTCTCTACAGGTGCAAGGAAAAAAAACACCATCAGGTATATGTATTCAGGGTTTACTTAGCTCACCTCACGCACACACACACACACTCACACACACACACACACACACACACACACACACACACACACACACACACACACACACACACACACACACACACACACACACACACACACACACACACATCAAATGTAGGACATAGCTTCAGATGAAGAGTGAGAAGGAGACAGGAAGCATGGCAGGAAGTAGTTTGTGTCAAAGTTTTATTAATTCACAGTAATGAATGAATGAATGAATGAATGAATGATGAAGCTTGGTTGGTTAAGGCTGACTCTTTTTTTTACCGACTGTGCTTGCACCTCAACCAGCATTGACCGTTCCTTTTTCCCCAGGGGTCACAATATCTGATGCTTTTACTTAAAAAACACATGAATCGCTTCAATGCCTACGGCCAGCATACAAACAGATCACCTTTGACAAGCCTTGGTTCACTTCAAAGAAATGAATCTGTCAGCTGCAAGCGTCACAAAGAAACGAAGCCAGATCACATTATTGATTATGGAACTCTTGGAGGTATGATATATTATGATCCCTGAGAGCAGATATTTCTGTGAATATAGATGTAGTACATGCAGACCCTGTCTTTAAGAGAGAGAGACACACACACACAAACACACACTATGGGATGTAGTGACAACAAACATAAGACGACATATCCAAAGACAAAGACAAAAGCCAAAGAAATATGCATCCCTGAAGCACAGATACCATTGCATTATTGAGATATTGTTAGAGTGATGAACCATTATATTAGTGTATAAGTGACTATGGATGGAATACAAAAAATTAAATAACACAGAACAATGACAACAGCACTCAACGGATGAAAGCAACTGTAAACAAGCACATAGTAACAGAGATGTGTTAAGGGAAATACTATTCTGAACATGTAGCCCGGAACTAGGATGAGTTTGCAGCTGTGTGTAACTAGCGTAACCCAGGGATTCTTAATGGTTTGAGAATGAGGAAATCCCAGCAACAGACCAGGGAAATCCCTTGAAGGAACCAAGTCCAACCTCCGTTCTTGTAGTAATTTGAAACCACAACAATGTCTGTGAAAATTGTCCCGTTCCCATTTCACTACCGAAGACAAGACACACACCTAAAACAAGTAGAAAATCTAAAAACGAAAATATTATCTGGACCAGTTGAGGTCAAGCATAGTTGGTAGTCATAAATGCTTCGGTCAAAGGCTGAAAAAAATAAAATTGTGATGTAACAAATAATGGGCACAAAACAATGTCATCGGGCCATGGCTGAAGGAACACAGATCTTTCTGCCCAGACAAACATGTTCGCTTGTGGAACTGTAAATGTGGCATGCGGTCGGTTGCCTTGTGTACAAATGGTTAAAAAGCGTTCTTTATCCAAGTTCCTTTGTTTGGTGTCCTTCCCTTCCTCTACTTTGGATCCTACTCCCTTACTGCCTGAGATTCACTCCCAACCTCTTCCAGTCAAGCCCTACTTTCTTCCTCACTCTTGGATTGTCCTCAATTGTACAACAAAGTCAAACTGTGTGCTCTTCTTTGCCTCTACGCACATACGTTACTGTCCCCCCTCGCACTCTCTCTATAGCGTGCAACGTAACCGTAACCCTAACCTAGCTAATTAAAAGGCTTTTTATACGCTCTAAAGCCCGGCAGCCACCACCACATAGTACTGTGGCTGTTTCCAGCTCCCTTCAGATAAATCTAAAGGACGACAAGGAAAAGTTGGGAGTTTTAAGCGTTACAAAAAAAAGCGGTTTTGAGAGTTCCAAAAAGGAACCTTTTTAACGCCGATTTTCTGGAATCCTGGGGACTCTCCTTTAAAATCCTCCCATAAAATGGTTCTGAATTTACATTATATATACGATTGAACAAAAAGTATTTGTAACTAAAAAATAAAAGTCTGAACAATGCTAAATCATTGCTAAGCATGCGTGTCTGCATATAGAAACCTGTGAATAAATTACATTACTATATAAATAATACATTGCAAATTAAAGCTATAAGCAACAAGTTCTGAATTTCACTTGCTCAAGTAAAACTCACATCTTAAAAGCATGTTTCGCAAGAGACAGGCTTTTGCGAAACATGCTGTTTTCGATACTAATTAGACATTTTTTTTGGGACAGAAAAAAAGTTGCATTTTGAGTTTCTGCATTTTGATGAGACAAAGTTGATGTCATTATTCTAAACCCCAAAGATGAAATGATACTAAATTAATCAAATGATACCTAATCCAAAAATAAAATACCAATAAAAAGTTATTAAAATAATACAAAAATGTTTAACTACAATGGAGTGAGGTTAATAAAAATACAGTATAATTGAGAAGTACAATTCAAATAATGTCATGAGTTCCAGCATCTATTGATCTCAAATACCATCGGTACCCTGTAAATTGGAGTAACTAACGATATTTCGCTACAGTACATACATTACTTATTTTTCAGGTTTTCTTTTTTTTCATATTTGAAAAATATTCCCATCATTGTGTTTCACTAATAGTCTCCAAGGTAAGGCTGCTACAGTTAGGAATGATTCATAGTTAATCTTGAGTAGTTAAATAAAGAGTGCTCCGGGTGCCACATCACAGAAGGCGTTGTAGTTTGGGTGCGTTACTTGTGACTTGAACCGGAGCCCAGACTAGGTCAGAGCCCCCGTTGGGCTCTAGCCGTTAACGGCGTCTCTGTGATGGTCTCACCTCTGATGGGGCCGGTGTCGTCCACACCATTCAGGGAGATAGACTGGGGCCATTTGGTTTGAACAGGTTTCTTTCTTGTAGAGGTTCTGAATCCATGTGACCTCGGCAGGGCCTGAGCAGTCTCTCTCTGCCCCCCCCCCCCCCCCCCCCCCCCCCCTCCTCTCCGGCTCACCTACACAA
>NC_079426.1:198281-262261 GCF_026213295.1 Gadus chalcogrammus
TGCTGTTGTTTTTACAAGCCACCCCCTTCCATGTCCATAAAAAGATGGATGACTTTTCCATGCAAAATTCCTTTTTGGAAAGATAAATAAGCTACATTTTCTTCACATGTACATGAAAGGAATAAAGCTGGTAGGAGTGGTCTGCAGCTGGACATATGAACATACTGGTGTTTGATATGTGCCCTTATCCGTAAGAAACATTCAGTGATAAACCCTTGGTTGTAACCTTTTACAGGCGAGCGCACCGTATAAAGTATTTTATAATGTGCCATGTGTAAAGACGCCTTAGAACATGACAACTTCAGTTACATTAATGGTTAGCTGGGGTTTATGAACCAAAACTACAGCATAAATCATAGCAGTACCATCCCATGCAATTCTGTCAACAGAGAGGTGAGTTTTCCACGCATGCATGCACGCCACACACACACACACACACACACACACACACACACACACACACACACACACACACACACACACACACACACACACACACACACACACACACACACACACACACACACACCAAAACACTCACACACAGGCAGGAGATAATAGGGTCTGATTAGGCTGAAAGTGATGGCTGGCACAAAAAGCTCCGTTATGCATAAGTGTGTTTTCGTGTCTGAAATGGGTTCCATTGCACTAATAGCCTGTTATTTACCGAGCAGCTTCGCAACTGCTGATACACGCATTCTGTTAATCTGGCCTGGTGATAATACTGAGAAGCCATTTACTCTAATAGCAACTCTGTAAACTGCTACACCCTGTTTAAGTACAGGTTACAAACAGCAACGAAGGGGCACTGCAGCGCAAACTTCACTTTAAAAAATAAACCTTGAAAAACTAAAGAAGAAACACTTTTAGAAGAAGTCGGTTGGCTTTTTATTATTTGTCGGGGAGGTAAATTACAGCGTCGGCCGCTGGTGGGATGCATGAGGCAGTGGAATGTGTGACTTCGTGAGATCGTTTCTATAAAAATACAGAGCAGGGCAGGAGAAATTCCCTGGTGGCAAATTAGCTGTTTCTAATGGCAGGGGAGGTGGGGGGGACGAGGTGGGGGGGACGAGGTAAGAGTGTTGAAAAAGGGAGTGTGGTTAATTTGGGTAGTTGGTGTGTTTCTCCAGCCATGGGCGGTTCAGCAGGCCTCCTCCCGGGGGGGGGGGGGGGGGGGGGGGAACGAGACATCCCTCACGTAAGCAGGAGAAGGGAAGGGCAAGGCAAGGACACAACGGGAAGGAAGGAGCAGAGAAAAATGTTGCGCTTGTTTTTCAATTTCTGCTGGTGCCTCCCTGGTTCACTGTATGCGCCCTCCCTATGCTACTCGTCCTTTCTCTTGTATTCATCTACTTATTCTTCTCTCCACTGGTAGCTATTTATTTCGTACTGCCCCTGCACGCTGCCTAGCTGTGGCAAGCTGCCACTTTACCATCATGCTCTGCATACGTACCCAGAGTTCAGAGGGGCCAGGGCCCTTAATGAAGCTAGTCAGTTGGTGGACGTGCAGTGTGTTGGATTTGAGGGGTTGCTGGGTGGATTGGAGGAGCATGCGTCCCTCACTCCTCTCCAATATGAGCCAGAGGAGGGCGCTGGGTCGACCTCTCTGCGGTTACAGTCTGCGTAAACCAGGTCTGCTAGCGATCAGTCACTTACACTTTTACTCTCTTCCCACAGCTGGGGTTTAATTGTTAACTACCACATTAGGAACCACCGCCGCATCCTGGGGTCCCCCGTTTGAAGGGGGGCGACAGAGCGTGATGGGGGCCTTTGATGGCTTCTGGTCTAGACCGATCCCATAAAGAGACGACGTGTTGACCTGAGAGGGCGGTAATGGAGTAATGACAGGGGCCGATAGTAGGATGCGGGCGACCGGGGGAGGCCTGAATGGGAACCGTTTCATGGTTGTCGTGGATTGATTCTGCATGCTCCATAGCCTCTAGAGCTCCATGGGGTTCAACCAAAGGGGACACCTCCGCTGACCTGGAAGATGTAGTCCCCTGGCTTCACGTCCGTCACGTCCACCCACTGGCAGTCGATGTCGTGGCGGTAGGTGTCCCAGCAGCCCACCGAGATCCCCTGGTCGCCCATGTTGTAGCAGGAGAAGCGCTTCTGCTGGCCTGTGGACGGGGCAACGGTGATGATGGTAAGGGCTCACCCTCTCACTCTACACCTCCTGATGATGGATGGGCTCACTCTCTCACTCTGCACCTCCTGATGATGAATGGGCTCACTCTCTCACTCTACACCTCCTGATGATGGTAACGGCTCACTCTTTCACTCTACACCTCCTGATGATGGATGGGCTCACTCTCTCACTCTACACCTCCTGATGATGGTAACGGCTCACTCTCTAACTCTACACCTCCTGATGATGGATGGGCTCACTCTCTCACTCTACACCTCCTGATGATGGTAACGGCTCACTCTCTCACTCTACACCTCCTGATGATGGTAACGGCTCACTCTCTCACTCTACACCTCCTGATGATGGATGGGCTCACTCTCTCACTCTACACCTCCTGATGATGGTAACGGCTCACTCTCTCACTCTACACCTCCTGATGATGGTAACGGCTCACTCTCTCACTCTACACCTCCTGATGATGGTAACGGCTCACTCTCTCACTCTGCACCTCCTGATGATGGATGGGCTCACTCTCACTCTACACCTCCTGATGATGGATGGGCTCACTCTCTCACTCTACACCTCCTGATGATGGATGGGCTCACTCTCTCACTCTACACCTCCTGATGATGGTAACGGCTCACTCTCTCACTCTACACCTCCTGATGATGGTAACGGCTCACTCTCTCACTCTACACCTCCTGATGATGGTAACGGCTCACTCTCTCACTCTGCACCTCCTGATGATGGATGGGCTCACTCTCACTCTACACCTCCTGATGATGGATGGGCTCACTCTCTCACTCTACACCTCCTGATGATGGATGGGCTCACTCTCTCACTCCACACCTCCTGATGATGGATGGGCTCACTCTCTCACTCTACACCTCCTGATGATGGATGGGCTCACTCTCTCACTCTACACCTCCTGATGATCGATGGGCTCACTCTCTCACTCTACACCTCCTGATGATGGATGGGCTCACTCGCTCACTCCGCACCTCCTGATGATGGATGGGCTCACTCTCTCACTCTGCACCTCCTGATGATGAATGGGCTCACTCTCTCACTCTACACCTCCTGATGATGGATGGGCTCACTCTCTCACTCCACACCTCCTGATGATGGATGGGCTCACTCTCTCACTCTACACCTCCTGATGATGGATGGGCTCACTCTCTCACTCTGCACCTCCTGATGATGGATGGGCTCACTCTCTCACTCTACACCTCCTGATGATGGATGGGCTCACTCGCTCACTCTGCACCTCCTGATGATGGATGGGCTCACTCTCTCACTCTGCACCTCCTGATGATGGATGGGCTCACTCTCTCACTCTACACCTCCTGATGATGGTAAGGGCTCACTCTCTCACTCTGCACCTCCTGATGATGGTAACGGCTCACTCTCTCACTCTACACCTCCTGATGATGGATGGGCTCACTCTCTCACTCTGCACCTCCTGATGATGGTAACGGCTCACTCTCTCACTCTACACCTCCTGATGATGGATGGGCTCACTCTCTCACTCTGCACCTCCTGATGATGGTAACGGCTCACTCTCTCACTCTACACCTCCTGATGATGGTAACGGCTCACTCTCTCACTCTACACCTCCTGATGATGGATGGGCTCACTCTCTCACTCTACACCTCCTGATGATGGTAACGGCTCACTCTCTCACTCTACACCTCCTGATGATGGTAACGGCTCACTCTCTCACTCTGCACCTCCTGATGATGGTAACGGCTCACTCTCTCACTCTACACCTCCTGATGATGGATGGGCTCACTCTCTCACTCTGCACCTCCTGATGATGGTAACAGCTCACTCTCTCACTCTACACCTCCTGATGATGGTAACGGCTCACTCTCTCACTCTACACCTCCTGATGATGGATGGGCTCACTCTCTCACTCTACACCTCCTGATGATGGATGGGCTCACTCTCTCACTCTGCACCTCCTGATGATGAATGGGCTCACTCTCTCACTCTACACCTCCTGATGATGGATGGGCTCACTCTCTCACTCTGCACCTCCTGATGATGGTAACAGCTCACTCTCTCACTCTACACCTCCTGATGATGGTAACGGCTCACTCTCTCACTCTACACCTCCTGATGATGGATGGGCTCACTCTCTCACTCTACACCTCCTGATGATGGTAACGGCTCACTCTCTCACTCTACACCTCCTGATGATGGTAACGGCTCACTCTCTCACTCTGCACCTCCTGATGATGGTAACGGCTCACTCTCTCACTCTACACCTCCTGATGATGGATGGGCTCACGCTCTCACTCTACACCTCCTGATGATGGATGGGCTCACTCTCTCACTCTACACCTCCTGATGATGGATGGACTCACTCTCTCACTCTGCACCTCCTGATGATGGTAACGGCTCACTCTCTCACTCTACACCTCCTGATGATGGTAGGGGCTCACTCTCTCACTCTACACCTCCTGATGATGGATGGGCTCACTCTCTCACTCTACACCTCCTGATGATGGTAACAGCTCACTCTCTCACTCTACACCCCCCGCTGCAGAGTTTATATTATCACTTGTGAAACAACACAGCTTTACTTCACTAAGGTAATGGTTATTGCAAACAGTTAAAAGCGTAAATGTTCTTAGCTGGTACTGTTGGTTTTGAATGGGGTACATTTAAAAAGTGATCTGTTTTAAGGGGTCCGGCCCAGTAAGGGGATCAGCGAGGAGGGTCCCGGGGCTGGTGGGGGGCTTACCCTCGGGGCAGTAGGTGTCCTCCAGGCAGAAGCTGGCCTTGTGTCCCTCAGCCACTCTGGTCCCGTTGAGGGTCAGCAGGTCGTAGTGTGTGAACACCTCGATGCTGTGGTAATGCCTGGGAACACACACAATTCCTTACAGAAATGTCTGCATGTGTGTGTGTGTGTGCCGGTAAATACCTGTGAACATTAGAGCCCTAATGAAACACTGTCTCCCTGTGGCCGGCCGCCCATGACCTCACTGCTGGGCCGGAGCTTGGGTGTCACACGGTAACACCTCTCACACAACCTTGTTTAAGGCCTGCTGGCTGGCGGCTGTTCAGGCCCCTGTTTACCCACGCCAAGTGAATGGTGTGCTTTGAAATAGACACACACACACACACACACACACACACACACACACGTACACACACACACACAAACACACACGTACACACACACACACACACACACACACACACACACACACACACACACACACACACGCGTGCCTCTAATGTGTTGTTGTAGGAGATTAAATGAGGCAGACCCAACGACCGCTTGCTGTACAACAGTCGGCCTGTAGCGGCCGGCTGCCGCACGTTTCCACACTCAGCACACAGTGATTCATCTGGAGGGACACACACACACACACACACACACACACACACACACACACACACACACACACACACACACACACACACACACACACACACACACACACACACACACACACACAGCAAAACCAAGGGGGGCGGAGTCTGGGAGTGACCATGGTAGTCTGCTGCCAGAGGGGACCCCAGGTTGAGGGGGGGGGGGGGGGGTGCTGCCAGAGGGGACCCCAGGCTGAGTGGGGGGGGGGGGGCTGCCAGAGGGGACCCCCGGCTGAGGGGGGGGGGGGGGGCTGCCAGAGGGGACCCCAGGCTGAGGGGGGGGGGGGGGGTGCTGCCAGAGGGGACCCCAGGCTGAGTGGGGGGGGGGTGCTGCCAGAGGGGACCCCAGGCTGAGGGGGGGGGGGGGGGGGGTACACCTCAGAACAAGAGGTCTTCTGTGGCCCGGCTCTGGGCCCGGGGCTGCAGGAGAGACGCCGTGCTTTAGTCTGGGTTTGACCCCCCGCAGAGGACACACACACACACACACACACACACACACACACACACACACACACACACACACACACACACACACACACACACACACACACACACACACACAGAGACAGACAGACACACATGTAGAAATAGATAAAACCCAGGTATGTCTTTCATGTGAAACAGAGCAACGTGAAGTTCACACAGGGCCCAATGAAGCTGCTCTGCCATCACCATACCCTCCCCCTAGCCATCACCATACCCTCCCCCTACCCATCACCATACCCTCCCCCTACCCATCACCATACCCTCCCCCTACCCATCACCATACCCTCCCCCTACCCATCCCTCCTCTCCCTCCTGAAAACACACAACTACTCACAAGAACGCATGACTCGCCTAAACCCACACGGCTGAAACCACGTTCCAACCGAAGCCACAGCCATCCTGAATCCCTCCACCTCCTGGAGGTGGGGCTGGAGTGGGTGAGGGTGGGTGGGGGGGGGTTGGGGTAGGGGTGGAGGTGGGGCTGGAGGTGGGGCTGGAGGTGGGGGTGGAGGTGGGGCTGGAGGTGGGGCTGCAGGTGGGGCTGGAGGTGGGGCTGGAGGTGGGGCTGCAGGTGGGTGAGGGTGGGTGGGTGGGTGGGGGTTGGGGTAGGGCTGGAGGTGGGGCTGCAGGTGGGGCTCTCCGGGGCGGGCCTACCTGTGACACTGGTGCCAGGTCCAGCTCTCCCGGGTGGCCTTGGGCCTGAAGTCGGAGCGGCCCAGGTTCATGATGCGGGAGGAGAAGCGCAGCAGGCGGCGGTGGCCGTGGGGCCAGGTCATCAGCGCCGCCGACGACGACAGGCAGCTCTCCTCGTTGGCGCAGCTCAGCAGGTGCAGCGGTCTGTCCTCCAGGTAGGCCGTCTCCTGCACCAGCTGGGCGTCCAGCACCAGGTCCGGGGCGGCTGCAGGGGGGGGGGGGTTTAGAGCAGCGTCGGCCACTAGAGTACCTATATATATACATATACATATGCAGTACATATATATATATATATATATATGTACTGCATACCTTTTACTCATCAGTACACTTAATCGAATCCCAAATAAACAGACTCAAACCAATCCCCACGGACTCACTCTCTGAACAGGTGACGCCCGCCGCCTTGGTCCCGCCTCCTCGCGGACAGTGCAGCTGGGTGTTGCGGCGACACTGCTGGAGGGACAGCTCGGTGCCCACGCAGTGCGTCCCACTGAGCACCAGCTCGGCCGCGGTAGGGTCCCCGGTCCAGTACCAGGTCTCCTACGGGGTTAACGGAACTCATTTGTACGGTGTGTCCGTCACTAAGAAGGTTGGGACGCTACGTTTGGACTGATGTATGAATGACACCAAGGAGCTACCTGGTGGGCACTGGAGGCGAAGCCCAGCCCCAGCTGACGGCAGACCACCATGGCCTCGTTGATGCCCCAGCTCTCACTGCAGACGGACCCCCAGCGCTTCCGGCCGTCCACCTCCACCAACACCTCCAGACGGCCCTCCCCTGGAAGGCGGCCCCCAGACAAGCGCACCTGAGAGAGGATGGATACAGTGTGGATCAGACGGACGGCCAGGGGGGAAACAGGACGTCACATCGCGTGAGTTCAAACGGGGGGGTGGCTCTCAGAGCGGTCAGACGTGAACCCACCGTTGGCTCCGTGCCCGTCTTAGGAATGTTGCAGCGCACTGAAGAGTCCCGGTTGTGTTTGAACGTCCACAGGGGGACTTCCTGGTAGAAGCAGTCCAGGATGGATCTCTCCATCCCAAGACACTGGACAGAGTTCATGTGGATGGGGCCCGTACCTGGAGGGTCCAAGAGAGAGGACAAAACAATCCTCAACCATTGATCTACGCAGGTCTGCTTGAACTAGACACCAAGGCTTCACACTGCCTTGGGGCTGAAACACAATATCTTCACCGAGTGATGCATTGGGAACACACAAACACACAGCTAAGCTCACACACACACACAGACGGACACACACACACACGCACAGAGACAGATAGACACACATCTAGAAATAGATAAAACCCAGGTATGTCTTTCATGTGAAAAAGAGCATACCTTTACCAAACAAGGTCTACTTTAACAATGACAATGCTATCCTATCCGTCACAGGGACGTATCCCCGCCAGCCGAGCAGAGGTGGCATCGTGTTTGTGTCACACCACATTTACCTCCATTCTGTTGCCTCTGAGCATTACAACAACCTTGGCGGGGAGTCCATTACAGGGGACAGAGAGAGCAAATCACAACAATATGAGTTTACCTCACAGCAGAGCACAGCCAAATCTTTGTCATTTCCCGAAAAACAAGATGCAAGTGGAATAATTTACTTGTCCGAAAAACAAAGTCATCACAAAGCATCATTACTTTTAAATGTGCAGGAAATTGCTATATAAAAACGGGCCATTGTGTAAACAAAATAAATTCCAACTTGGAAATGTGATACCATCAAATCCAATGGAAAACGTAGGGAGAGGTGAGGGGGGGTGAGTTGGTGAGATGGTCGGGGAATAGACGGCAGATTGAGGGCTAGCCTGGAGCCTCTGAGTTGGTGGATTGCAGGGCCTGGTCGGATGTTGGTCACAGTGCGTGGGTCAACGCTAGCATCACTGAACAAAAGAACACCACTTCCGCCTCCGTCGGTACGATGAAGAGCCTGAGCTGGGTTCTGAACTCCCACTGTTTACCCTATCGAGGCAAACACGACAACCACATAAAGGATCCTTCAAAATGTCCCTAACCCGGTTTGGACGGCCCTTTCTGGGAAACACACGCGGGCCTGAACAGAATCTGAAGAGTTACACACTTCATGTACGTATATGCACGCACGCACACACACACACGCACACAATATGTTAACTGAAACAGCATACACTGCACGTCCCTCAGGGTTAAATTACACAGGGAGCCAGAAATACCCGCGCGTTGGGCTACAGGGCAGAGGGAAGCAGTGGCATTACCCCTATAATTTCCCTCACTGATTGTGAAATGTTGCTACGGTGATTGAAATTAAAAGTTGGGTCCGAGTGGCGGAGCCTTGGCCGCGTTTAGACTGCTCCTCACTTCACCTCGCTAACGAGTTGTGATTGAGCAGTGACAGAAACCCGGCCAGACTCTCCCATTGAACTCTCCCCTGTAGAGCAGGCACGGGTAGGAAGCAGGGTTTAAGTACAGACTCTTGAATCGGGGCTACATTTAAATCATCCCCAGAACCGTCCTGCATGACAGATCAACCAGACAAATGAGAAAATTGCCATGAAGTGCTAGATGCCGCGTGAATATGGTTTTGTACTTTTGGAGAATAGCATCAACAGGCGGTCTGTGGTTTGCCGGGGAACCCTCTGCTCTTAAATTAGCCGTAGCACTTAATGCTCCGCTTGTAGTGTTTTTCTTTCCACGGAACATCTCCAGCCAATCCAATCTGCAAACCACTCAAACAGATTCTGTCCGTGTGCCAAGCCCCAAAGCGCCGGAACAACCTGGCTATGTTCAACGGGATCTCTTGTAAATCCTAATGCGAGCGTCACATTTCCTCCAAGTGGGCAGCAGCTCACCCGCCCCCGTCCAGGTGGAGAGGCTCATTGGGTGGATCGGCGCACGGTTTCCATGGTAACGTAACCTCTACCTGCGCCCGTGTTTTAATTTGCATGATGTGAACGTTAGAGGGCTCGTCTTCAGCGGTCCGAGCCGGAGTGCCTCTTGTCCTTACCTGGGCAGATAGGCAGCGGTGCGTATCCTCTATCACACTCTGCGTTTCATCGTACTGGGAGGTTTTAGAAGGACGACCGGCTCTGTCTCTGAGACTCCCCAGACCACACACGTGCACAATCGCCAGCGCTGAGGCCATGCACAGAGACGCAGTCCTTTGATCCCACCGGCGACGAAGATGGGAACAAGATAAGATAAGCGTGGTGGGAGACGCAGGAGAAGTTACTTGGCAGAAGGGGTACGCTGAATCATGGTGACGCATGTAGACAACAAAGAATGCATTGAAATAATGCCCTTAAGTCCTTGTAACTACATAAAACATACACAGCCCGATTCTGTTCTGCCTTTCTGAGCAGGGAATCATTCTGTCATCAGAAGTCTAATTTGGGATCTTTCCGACACCATATAGACCTATGTTTATGCGGACCCAGCAGTGCATTGAAAATTATATGTCACGGTTAAAAAGTCTAAAAGGCAGAATGTTATAGACAGGAAGCCACTGAATCTCTTTGATGTTCAATGACCCTGGGTAGCAGTTACAAACTGTGCACAACTATATGTGTGCCTGCCCATATGGATATGTACAGTTATGAGAAGCACTATGAGCAAGAACCTGCCGTTCCCCCCCTTTACTGCACCCATAGGAGGTGGCAGGGAGAGGTAAACCTAGCATTTTGCCACACCAGAACCGCACACGCGGAAAGGCATCCTGGTGTTTTGGTTCTAAGAATAGAGTTGTTCAAAGTACATCCATGCAAACCTGACCTACATACATGAACAACTGCAAGGCAGTCATCGGAAAGGCGTTCTTAAGGTCATAAAAACGTAGGCCTTTGATCATTCTTTGGAGTCTCAATGGAAGGGGACGTTTCCAATGTCTTCCAATGGGCTGTTCTGTTTCTGCCCATCGAAAAAAAAGCAAGGTATCGCAAAACTCGTGATCTGGCTTATTAATAGCACCGAAAAATATACAGCTCCCCCCTGTGTGTAATTGACCAAAGCAGCCAAACCATCATCTCTCCTTTCCACTCAATCAGGATGATTACAGACTTAACCCCCAGTCCCTGGTGGCAAGAAGCCACAGTCCTCTCTCCCACGGGGGGGCTGAACGGCACTGCTCCGACTGTCAGCCGTCGTCCAAGGGTTAGGGTTAGGGTTAGGGACTGCTGCTCTAGAGGTTAGGGTTAGGGACTGCTGCTCTAGAGGTTAGGGTTAGGGTTAGGGACTGCTGCTCTAGAGGTTAGGCTTAGGGACTGCTGCTCTAGAGGTTAGGGTTAGGGACTGCTGCTCCAGAGGTTAGGGTTAGGGACTGCTGCTCTAGAGGTTAGGGTTAGGGTTAGGGACTGCTGCTCTAGAGGTTAGGGTTAGGGACTGCTGCTCTAGAGGTTAGGGTTAGGGACTGCTGCTCTAGAGGTTAGGCTTAGGGACTGCTGCTCTAGAGGTTAGGGTTAGGGACTGCTACTCTAGAGGTTAGGGTTAGGGACTGGTGCTCTAGAGGTTAGGGTTAGGGACTGCTGCTCTAGAGGTTAGGGTTAGGGACTGCTGCTCTAGAGGTTAGGGTTAGGGACTGCTGCTCTAGAGGTTAGGGTTAGGGACTGCTGCTCTAGAGGTTAGGGTTAGGGTTAGGGACTGCTGCTCTAGAGGTTAGGGTTAGGGTTAGGGACTGCTGCTCTAGAGGTTAGGGTTAGGGACTGCTGCTCTAGAGGTTAGGGTTAGGGTTAGGGACTGCTGCTCTAGAGGTTAGGGTTAGGGACTGCTGTTCTAGAGGTTAGGGTTAGGGACTGCTGCTCTAGAGGTTAGGGTTAGGGTTAGGGACTGCTGCTCTAGAGGTTAGGGTTAGGGACTGCTGCTCTAGAGGTTAGGGTTAGGGACTGCTGCTCTAGAGGTTAGGGTTAGGGACTGCTGCTCTAGAGGTTAGGGTTAGGGACTGCTGCTCTAGAGGCTGCTGCTCCTGCCGCCATCGCTCCTTCAAGGGGAGATGGATGAGAGGGATCGGCACCAGGTTGTGTGAGGTGAGCTGTATTATAAATGCTGGCGTAAAGCGCTTGGGCCTGCGCTCTGTGTGTGTGTGTGTGTGTGTGTGTGTGTGTGTGTGTGTGTGTGTGTGTGTGTGTGTGTGTGTGTGTGTGTGTGTGTGTGTGTGTGTGTGTGTGTGTGTGTGTGCAGCTGCTAGGGCCAGTGTAGGTTGAACCTCTCATACATTCTCTATCAGCATGAATTGTAAGTAACCAAGTCAACATGATTAGAGCCAGATCATAAATCACATCCACAACCAGAAGAATAGCATCAGTATCACCACATTAGCGGGTGAACCATTGTGCTGCTGGTCAGAGTGCTCCCTCACCTTGGCCCATGAAGGCTCCGTTCAGGGCCTCCTTGGCGGTTCCGAAGCCCAACTCCCTGCATACCACGCTGGCCGCTGTCCTGTCCCACAGGTGGTCCACGATGGTGCCCCATTTCCCTTCCTTCAGGACCTCAACACGACCCTCACCAAGCCTGGGCCCTGCCTTCAGACGCACGGGCTACACACACACACACACACACACACACACACACACACACGTTTTAAAATCCACAGGCAGTAATGCGTGTGGATGCATGTGCATGTTAACCCAAGTCCCTATTTAGTGAATAATTATTTTGACATGCCGTTAATGCATGTCGTGATGCATCTGGACATTGGGATGAACCCCGAACCCTCCAGCTGGGAGTCAAACCCCCTCAGATGGAGCTTCTCCCTGACCCATGCTGTCAGATGACTGTGTGTGTCTCACCACGATGGGGTCGGGGGCCTGCGGCCTTCCAGAGGACATGCGTGCGAACTGGGGTCCCGCTACACACTTGGCCACCGCATGCCTGCCGTTCTTGCAAGGGGAGGGGCTTCGGGCGATGGACAGCTGCGTCTGGCACTCTGATAAGCTGTTCTCAGTGCCCATGCAATGCACCTTTTCCACCCAGAAGCCCTTCTTCTTCGACATGATGCTCAGTCTGAGGGTTTAGGAGTGGAGGAAGGAATGATCCTCTTAGTCACCCATAAAACGTGAAGTCATAACAGGGTCTGCCAGCGATCCGAGACTCAAACCTCTAGCACGCAACAGCTAAACACAGGGCAGCACGGTTAACAAGGATGACCAAACAGTCCTCTTCCTACCTGGTGGAGGGATCGGCGACCTTGGTGTCCCAGATTTTCCTGAAGAAGAGAAACAAGGGTAGAGGAGTGGTTGGTTAGCCCCATGGGTTCTGTATATTTGCAGAGGTTTGCTGACACACGTTGTCTGTGAGCTTCTTCTGTGTCACTGAAGAAGTTTTCTATTGACATTTTATGAGAGTAAGTTGTTTAAGACATAAAAGAAAGAACCTGATTTAAAAAGAACACGTTATGAAATGGGGTCAAAGGAAGCGGTATATTTGGCTGATATGTGGTAACGATAGGCAGGTGGGTGACTATAGTTAGTGAAATAACATGTTTTTTTTCTTTAATTATCGCTCAGTCTTGAATGTGTGGGCTGGGCAGCAGTGTGTTGGGGTAGGGTGGGAGGAGCCATTTTTACAATCCGTATGCGTTCAATCCACGTAGGGAAAACAGAACAATGTATCCTGTTGCAAACGTTGTGGTTTTGTAAGTCCTTTTTTTTTCTGTATATCTGTCATTTAGTTTGTTTTATGTTTGATCTAACATTATGAATGCATTACTTGTTTATTCGATACCTATGAAGTAGAACAGTCTACACCTTAAAATTATATTTTCATGAGACTTCATTAACATGAACGTTTTTTTATATAATTAGTTGACAAATCACAAAATATGTTAATCTCATTTGAATTAACTTGATTTGAAAATATGATTAACGGGTTGCCAATTTTGCCAAAGTTAAAAACCCTTACATTTATAGAACATGGAATTTTTCCTTAAACCCTGGGAGTCCAAATCATATAAAAAGATTACGAAAAAACAATAACAGAAAGCATTCTAAAACATGCCTTTCACCTCAAAAGCCGCCCATAGTTTACAAAAAAAAGCAAATCTTTCAACAGCACCAAAGTACTACATTTCACGGAAATAAGGGTTTGCCCAGGCATGCAAAGGAAAACAAACATGCAGCTCTTTACTTTAATACCCCGCTGGCCTGCATGTCCGCGAGAACGAGGCACGAGAGAACGAGGCAGTTGTCTAAAACAGGCGGGGCCATGTGCCAATAAGGTTAGCGGAATGGACAACCCTGTTCTCCACTGGTATTCCCACAAATACCATGCTAGCAGGCTGCCAAAGCAGCCAGCAGTACACACACACACACACACACACACACACACACACACACACACACACACACACACACACATACACATACACATACACACACACACACACCACAGGGACTTCAGATACATGAGGACCAGCCAAAAGTAAAGGCCAAGTCTACTACTCTACTAGTAGACTAGTCTCTATAACTACTAGCCTACTACTCTGGCTCCCATTCATCAAAACGAAATCTGCCAGCAGGAGTAAAAACTTGCGGGGTGTAATTTAAAGTGTCTGGACGATATAGTCACAAATATAGACCAATGTCAGATGAGAACTTCTGGGAAAAGAGAATCATGTCCTTGAAAATATCCAATTTAGCAGGATTCCCTCTGAAAGGGGGAAACAACCTGGTCGGTATAATCTGGTTGTTCTATATTTCAGGGACAAAACTTCTGACCTGCAAAATTTATTAAGAAACTTTATGTATCCTAGCTTTGAGTAATAATGACAATTATCCAGGAATAACTTTAAAGGCACCTGAAGTGTTACCTGATTGCGTTGTAAATATTTGGGGAAAAAAGAATCCTCCTAAATCAAATATACAATGTTCACCGAGTCACTAGACCTGTCGGTGGTTTACTAGGACGGGCTATATAGGTTTACACTTGTTAAACATTTCAGCTGAATTTACAATGTGGCTCTGTAGAAACACATAATTGGGAATAGAACCAGACTAGCACAAACACTTCCCACAACGAAACGCGTTTGTCACTTGTTTGGACCTCACCGCAGAAACATCAGCAGTCCATTTTACTGCATTATTAAAATGGTGGAGAAGTTATTGTGAACTAAAGATAAATTTAATCAAATATAAGGCTTTTCGTTTTTGCGAGACTTTGGAAAATAATTATTATTTAATTCTACTTCCAGGGTATTGTGCGAGACTTTATGTAATTCTGATTATAAATATCCCCATATGCTCTGTGCACAATATCGTTTTTTAATAGGATTGAATGATTTTAATTGAACCACCCTAACCACGACACCATCCTGTTTCCCCTCCTTCTACCTTGTAGGTCCCCATAGTTCTGGGGTTGAACGCTCACACACACAGAACAATGTAAGCCACTTCAAATCATTTCCATAGTTCCACACCCGGCTCCAAACCACAGGAATAGCTACCGGCCTGCGTACATAAATTAAAAGCCGGCCCAAATTAGAGAGAGAAGACCATTGAAGGGATCACAAGGTCTTGAGACTCCCACCGGAACGACACGGCCCCAAGAAATGTCCCCCCTTAAGTAAAACGATCCCTTCCATCTTAAGGAGAATTAAAAACATCATTGAATAAAGAACAGCGGCTGAGACTCCCAAATAGCCTGGGTGACGGGAGGAGAGGGGCGGCCTGCTGATACAGCAGCACGCTCCATGTGGTAATTGGGACATTTTACAGTAGCGATGCGTCTGAGCACAGCCCTCACTCACCGCCCTTCATCCACTGCCTCCGCTCTCTCTCTCTCTCTCTGACTCTCTCTCAACTCTCTCTCTCTCTCTCTCTCTCTCTCTCTCTGACACTCTCGCAACTCTCTCTCTCTCTCTCTCTCTCTCTCTCTCTCTCTCTCTCTGTCTCTCTCTCTGTCTCTGTCTCTGACTCTCTCTCTGACTCTCTCAACTCTCTCTCTCTCTCTCTGTCTCTGACTCTCTCTCAACTCTCTCTCTCTCTCTGACTCTCTCTCAACTCTCTCTCTCTCTCTCTCTCTCTCTCTCTCTCTCTCTCTCTCTCTCTCTCTCTCTCTGTCTCTGACTCTCACTCAACTCTCTCTCTCTCTCTTCAACTCTCCCTCTTTTTATCTGTTTCTGTCTGTAACTCTCTGTAACTCACTCTCTCTCTCACACGGCTATAATTGGGGATGTTTTTTCTCCTCTCTCCACATAAACCCTGAAGTGCCCTCGTCCTGCCCAACCAGTCATTACAGCGTCTTTAGAGTTTGGTCCAAGATGCACAGGCGGCTGGGAGACATGACACGGTCTGGGCTTTCTAAGAATGGACCGGGAGATGTATAGCACAGGGGAGGAGGAGTAACGGAGGGGAGGGAGGCGAAACAAGCGCCATTTGGCTAGCTCTTGGAACACAAACCTGTGCAACCTGTTTCTTATTTCCCTGTTCTTACTAACTTGTAAGGTTATTATCCAAAGGGACTTACAGCAAAGTGCTTTACATTGTGCGTTAATTTAGGAGCTGGTTTAGGCATCATGCTCAAGGATGCTTACATGTATTCTTCAAACATTGGGGTTCAAACCCAGAGCCTTTTGTCCCCAACTTCCTGCCTACATCTCAAGGGTTGAACGCTATCCGCATCTTACATCTGCAGTTCTGCACCTCTTCACTAATGAGTCATAACTATGAAATAAAAACTGTAAGCATCACTTTGGACAAGACAATACAAGCTGCAGTGACCTCAGCCCTCTCTCTGAGGCAGCTCTTTGCTTGGCGACCAGACACGTCTGCTAACGTAGCGGCTACCGCTGTATGTTTACCCCGCAGAGTCTGAGCTTTTGTGTCCGTCCAGCAGCTGACTCAGCAGTAAGTCTTCATCTCCCCTATATCTACATTACCTGAACTTAACAAAGTGTGGACTGTCAAGAATTCAACTAGAAATGTTGGGGGGGGGGGGGGTTTGTTCGTAGCACTAATAAGAATGTAGATCAGGACGAGACCTCGACGATATGCTGAAGAGCATCCTTGACGAGGTTTATCCCATTAAGGAGGTGGTACCTGATAAACAATACAAGGGTCATTTATGGCTCCGCTGACTTTCCATTTACATGGAACGCATAGTTCCGGCGAGATAAGTGAATTCAAGGGCAAACAGTTCTAGAGGAGTGGGTCCTACACCCCTGATATGGGGCAGTTTGGAAAGTCTATAAACTAGTTTGAAATGTACATGAAAAAAATAAAGGAATTGCCCTCCAACAGTAGCTGCCGTGCGGCAGGAACAAATCTGGCACCTCGGCGACACAGCAGATGCTGTGGTCTCGTGCTCGTGACTCAGACGCAGGCCAGCAGAGTGAATGAGAGAGTTCCTTAACCCTGAATCATCAAACACTGGTATCCTTCTAGTCACAAGAGCCAGCTGGTAGCACCATCCCCGCTCTTGACAAGAGACTAATTTGTTCCCATAATGGCACTGGAATGACTCTTTGTGTGTTAATGTGTGGTCCTTCTGTGGTTCAGAGCAGAACCTTCCCAAGAAACCACCATCTATTTTAAGCCTTTCAGCGTTCGAAAGGGAGCATAGGAAGTGCAGTTGCGTGGCCACAGGGCGGAGGGAGATACCCACAGTATGACGTCTTGTATTGAGATAAAACGATGGTCGTCACGCGTGGAGGTCCCTTACACTGATGGTCTGATGGCTCGCTGAATACAATACCAATAACAGGTGATACGAAACCTCCTCGCTGGCAGAGGGGAGCTGTTAGCCCGAGGGGATGGGCCGACGGTGCCATTAGAGAAGCACAGATTAAAACTCAAATGGTTCTAGAAACCTGGGTCACATAGCGTTCCCTCTGAAGTGTGAGCCAGCGAGAAAAAGAGAGATCGATTAGGTTCAAATTAAAGACGTGCAAGACAAAGGGCTAATTGAAAGGTCGATTTTGGCCAGTTAGCTGAATATTAACGTAAATCAGGGAGTCTTAATATTTTCCCTCTCTGTATTTTCAATGTATTGTTGTGTTCTTGCTGATAAAATATAATCTTCATGTTAAGCAACATAAAGATCTCATACACAAATAAGAAATATTGGTTTGATGATTCTGCAGCTCTAATGGAAGTGAAGTAAGCCAAATTTCATCCGTAGTATTAAACATCAATGGCAAGTAGTATCAGTTGTGTATAGGTTGTAGCCACAGATTGTCAGAAGGTTGGACTTACTTGTAGGTCTTTATGTTGTGCTGGGTGGCCTGGGGGAAGCCCAGCATCCCACACACCACTCTGCTGCTGTTGAGGTTCCAGCCCAGGTCACACACCTGCCTCCATCTCCCAGCATGCTTCACTTCCACCACTCCCTCCGTGACCAGCGTCTTCTTCTTTGTGGCCATGAGGATCGGCCGCAAACGGACCTCCTCGATCTGGACCCGGCTCTGGCGCTAAAAGGGGAGGAGTCGGCAAATGAGTACGAAGAACCAGAAGATACGGTGGTCACATGACCCCGCTACAGAGAGCCCCTACCTGGTAGTGGTGCGGGGGCCGGTGGAACCGGGGCAGCTCCTGGGGGTGCCCGTTGCCGTAGTAGCCCTGGTAGGGGTTCCGGCGGCTGGCCAGGATGCTCTGCCAGTGGGGCGAGGGGCTGACGTGGGGCCGCAGGGCCACGGAGTTGGCCCTGGCGGCCGTGGGGTCCAGCCGGCGCTCGGGGGTGCACACCACGCCCAGGTCCTCTTTGTGTTTGCAGTCGTTCACCCCCCAGCCGTTGTGATTACAGTCGCTCAGGGACGCCTCCGAGCCCTCGCAGCGCACGTTGTCCATCCATATGGGGCCTGAGAGGGACGCACAACCTCTGCTGTTCAGTACCCCGAGCGGCTGGTCTCACCGGGGGGGTCGTGAACGTCAGTGAGGAGCCATGGTGATTGGCTCCCAGCTCAAGGACGCCTACAGGTAGACTGGGTTTGACTCCAACACTCGAACACCACTATAGTTTACTACACCATCCCACCTGGCCCTTCATCATTTACACTCACTGAGTCCACATTATGCAGAGTAGGCCAGGGTCTCTCAGGCCAGGGGCTCCCCCGGTCGGAACCGTGCAGAACAGGGCCAGGCGTGTATAGGAAGCCATTTGCACACCTAACACTTGACTTTTACAGGCGCACTGATTAAGGACTGCCTCTCAGCGTGCGTTATGTAAATAGATTTACTAAACACTCTGTGTTTCACCACGGGCTCCTACTGAAGGGTGCCACTGGCCCAGCCTCTCTTTAATTTGGATTGAAAGGCAGCAATAAAGAATGTCCATAAACCACAGCAAGTGTTGCACAACGCTGGCGTGCCAGTGCTGTCATTATTCTTAAAACAAATCCCTATTTTACCCCTGTGTGTTCCCCTGCAGCCAGCCCGGCCTCTGTAATGAGATCTAGAGACTGTCATCGCGTAACACATTGTAGTTTTATTATGGTTTGGTGGTCTGTGATGAAGCCAAGCTCTTGGAGTGTTGATGAGCATGTCAGTTATAATATGGGAATTGTTCATGTTTGAGAAGAGGCAGTGATAAAGATAGCACTGTGCTGGTCTGGATGTAAGCCTACCTGCATGTACTGACTGCACCTATCTATCTCGAGATGCAATTGGGTCAGAAACCAAGTTCCCTGGGATTAATACATTTAATTTGGTAAATATTCTAAATGTTAAACGCAATAATACAGAAAGCAGGCTGCTGATATTATTAGTTGTCTTCACATTGGACACACATTTGTTTTTTCATTCGGTTGTGTTCAGCTATACGTTAGTGCATTGAAATCACACCCGACTGAAACGTAGTGCTGATCTTCAAAGAGCTCTCACCTTCTCCTTGACCATACTTGGCGCTGTGTGCCCACGTGATTCCAGTCTGGAAGCCCAGCTCGCGGCACACCACATTGGCCAGCTTGATGTCCACCTCGTCATCGCAAACAGTTCCCCACGTGTTGTTGTGCAGCACCTCCACTCGTCCCTCGTTCACTTCTCGTGCACTATTCCCCGCCAGACGCACTTTGGCGGTAGGAGCGCGGGCTGAGCGGCGCGCTGAGGTCTGCCGCTGTGGCTCTCCCGGCTGGCAGAGTGCGAGCAGGAGGAGCGCGCTCAAGCAGAGGCTCACGATGCGTATCATCGTATCTGGAGAGTCCAACCTAAGGGGAATGAGCGTAATTAAAGGCTTTACTTATGCAACTTCATTAAGTCGGTTATGTGGCAATATGGTAAGCTTCATTCACTTTCACTGCCCCATACTAACTATTGCCAACTTAAATAACAGCCTATATGTCGTAGGCTAGTTTATTGTCATACCAATATAGCGTTAAGCATCGACTATGTGGCTGGTGTTAAAGGGTGAATGTTGGGGCACTTGCCAATTAGCAAATACAAATGCGTTTAAAGAATATGGCCAACGCAACCGAACGGTCGAAAATGAGGCAAAGGCAATACCAACTTATTATTAACGTTTTTCAATTCTAGAACATCTCTAGCTGGTTTTATGGAATGTACCTTCTGGAGCTTGCGGTTTCATAATTGTCCATCAAATACCTTGGATTCCTAACATTTTCAGGAATAATTACCGGCTACCGTGTTTAAATGATTCAGTTGAAACCAAGCCTCAACGTGAGGAAAAGGCCTGTTTTATTCATGCAAACGTAGACATGTAATTGTTACATTGCCAGCTTACACGTTAGAAGTTAAACTTATCATTACGGAAATACTGTGACACCCTAAGGGCAATACTCACATAAAGACATAAAGACAAGCGGGTTCTTACAAAAGGTTAGCAGTAGGTAAATCATCATGGTTGAGGCGTTAAAGACATTAATGTCGACAGCCTAGAAACGTTGAGGCCTACATTTCGTCACATCAATATAAGCATATCACTCATAAAACATAAAATCATTATTTAAGATTAACTTCATTAAATGCTTGTGGTTTAACTAAACATTAATTAAGTAAGCTAGGCTTAAGTGACAAGACATTCAGAAACAATTGTAAAATAAATCTAAATATGAATCAAATAAACCCGAGGCATGGCATTGCAGAGGCTGGATTGGGACCTACCTGGTGACAAACAGTGTTGCAGTCCTGGACACCACTAGCTGAGAAGGAGTGAGTGAGTGAGTGAGTGAGTGAAGGAGTTTATTTTCTAGACGTTCTCCTCTCAGTCCTCCCTTCCCTCCCTCTTTTCTTCCTCCCTCACACCCCTTCTTTCATCTTGTCCACCTCTATACTCCCTCTGTGTCTGTCTTTCCACTCTTTCTTCTTTTCTCAATTGAAATGCCGTTAGACTATACAAAGTCAATGGTCTATCTTATGTGGAAAGCAATTTATTAAAGAAACAGAGGGGACATAGGGTAAAACGTCATTATATAATTTCTCTATGGATATTTTGGGATATGGATAACATGTTGACACGTTGAATTTTTCAAGGGGGACATTTAAGTTCTTTGATGGCCAGGTTAAAGGTACAATATGTAACATGGAAACCTAGTGTTTAAAATGGGTACTGCAGTCAATATTGGCGAGTTTTATCGGCACACCCCCTTCTCACCATTTCTAAGACGCTCACATGTGGAAACAAAAGCTCAATATTATATTTTAAGGCGAGCGCCATTCTTTTAATTTGACAATGACAAGCGACGATGAATCGTCTGAAAGTTGACCTGCTTATTTTTTCTAATGAAGGGAGCGATTTTGCCACCACACCACGCTAACCGATTCCATTCCCCACCCACCCAGTCCGGATTCTCAAACAAAATTTTTCAATCATTCTACAAACAAACCCTTGTACAAGAGGATATCGTAAGTGAATTGACATTACAGTTGAGATTGAAAATTTCAAATATTCTACAAACAAACCCATGTACAAGATAGAGGATATTGTAAGTGACACTTAAAATATCTTACAATATACTTATTGAGGTCTTCTCAAAGGTCTTCACCCAACCACTTCACAGCTAGCTGCTGCTGCTGTAGCGGCATGTTCGACGCTTTGGACGTTGTTGTTCTGTATCCACAACAGTAGCCATAATAACTGGGTGATCTTTGGCAGGGTTGCAAAATACTTACCAGCGTCTTTTAGCTTCTTTCTTTTGTTTGAGCCGCTTGGGTAACTTTGGCCTAACCCTTTTTCTAACCCTTAATTGTATTTGTGCATTTGAACTTGTCTTGCTTCGTGTCTGCATTAAAAATAGTCGTTTTTTTAGGTTGGCCCCAAGGTTGGCCCCAAGCAGCCGCGGCCTCTGCCTCTATGGTAAGACCACCACCGTGCCGCAGCCTCTGCCTCTATGGTAAGACCACCACCGTGCAGGGGCCTCTGCCTCTATGGTAGGACCACCACCGTGCAGGGGCCTCTGCCTCTATGGTAAGACCACCACCGTGCCGCAGCCTCTGCCTCTATGGTAAGACCACCAACGTGCAGGGGCCTCTGCCTCTATGGCAGGACCACCACCGTGCAGGGCTCTCTGCCTCTGTGGTAAGACCACCACCGTGCAGGGGCCTCTGCCTCTATGGTAAGACCACCACCGTGCAGGGGCCTCTGCCTCTATGGTAGGACCACCACCGTGCAGGGGCCTCTGCCTCTATGGTAGGACCACCACCGTGCAGGGGCCTCTGCCTCTATGGTAGGACCACCACCGTGCCGCAGCCTCTGCCTCTATGGTAGGACCACGACCGTGCAGGGGCCTCTGCCTCTATGGTAAGACCACCACCGTGCAGGGGCCTCTGCCTCTATTGTAGGACCACCACCGTGCAGGGGCCTCTGCCTCTATGGTAGGACCACCACCGTGCAGGGGCCTCTGCCTCTATGGTGAGACCACCACCGTGCAGGGGCCTCTGCCTCTATGGTAAGACCACCACCGTGCCGCAGCCTCTGCCTCTATGGTAAGACCACCACCGTGTGGGGGCTTTGGGTGCAATGTGGGGCTTTGCTGACTGCATATGGGGTCAATCCGGCAAAAAATGTGGCGCATTCAACTGGCTCTGTCACACCAAAATTGTACCGGGGGCGAAAATTGTACCGCCTACGTAATTCGCGTTCGAAACATTACGTCATCGTTCAACGCGATTGTCCGTTGCCAGGCAGGTTTCAAAAAACATTTGCGCTCATGTTGCCAAAGACGAAATAACACAGTACAGATAACACTTGTTTTTACTTTATATTTGTATTGTATTGAATTTAGCTAGTAAACTGAGTGTTTAAAGGATATTAGTCTAGCTAGCTTGTGTAAATACACTCAGTTTACTAGCTAAATGAGATTAAACCATTAAATACAATACAAATATAAAGTTAGCAATGCTAATAAATGTCATTAGTAAAATAAGTGTTATCTGTTTAATGTTATTTTGTTTTCAGAGAATAAATGGTGCTGCTTTTGGAGATGTGTGGCTCTGTAAAATAGGTAAACATGTAGCGGTGGCCTTAAAGTGATTAATTAATATATTTTACAGTTTCAGTGAACCCACTGTTTCAGCCGGAATTCGATCACTGAGATTTTAGAGTCGGCTGAGAGTTCTAGGAAGGTAGAGGGTGTTACGAAAAGGAAATGCTCCTGATCACTCCTGTAACCGACAGAAGGCAATTCACATGTCCTGCACCACACTCAACAAATATAATGCACTTGGAAAATGATATCCACAAAAATATTTCATGATCAAGAAATGCAAAACAAAATCTCACTTTCAGGACAGAATTAGACACACAAACAAGTCAATACACATGTGTGGATACACTTATCGATGGCGTTCACCTCATTGATAACCATAATATATATATATATATATATATATATATATATATATATATATATATATATCTCATAATAGTTATTAGGAGGGCAATAGGTTCCCACATCGTGAAATATTTGTGTAGATGTCACTTTACAGAGCACAAGTTACTGATATTTGTGGATTGTTATACACGTAATCTGAATAGCCTTCTGTGGGTTACAACTCACTGCTTTTGATATGTATATCGCCCTCTACAGGTGTATGCTATGTATGCATCCACATCTTACACAACTTAATTTTTTTTGTTTGAGGATCGTCAATTTGCCGTTGGTATTTCATTTTACAAGCACTAGTACCGAACATAAGTGGATTGGGGACACACATTGTGAGTCATCTTCTGTGGGTATAAAATATTGAAGTCCAATAAAAACGACCATACTGTAGCATTGTTTCGAGCCTGTTTCCTTAATCTCTGAGAAATCATGTTCATTATATGATTAAGTACAGTACATATGCTATATATAGCTCCTTTAAGGCTTTGTATCAAACGATCTATCAATACTTGGGACGGATGTGGAAGTAAAAAAAGAGTTGGTTCTTCAGTATCCAAAAGAAGCAGGGCAGAACCACAGGGACAGGGTAGATATTTCCTTGTTGAGTTGTAGGCCGCAAACCACCACTTTAAAATAGGCCTGCCCCCCTTATAGCCCTGGGTGTAGGGACGTTAGCCACAGTGAGATGGGGAAGACCTGGTGAGAATATCATATCTCATCCCTTCATCCGGGTGGTTGTCATGGTACCACAACAAATGTGTTCATGATTGCCCCACCAAAACCTTTGGTCCTTGCTATGGCTTTTCATCCTCCGACCCAGTGGGAATACAGTGTATGACTAGATTGTTTCTGGTGTGTTCAAGATAGATGGAGATGGCGTGTTTTTTTCTTGGTCCCGTTACCTTGCATTTCCAACGTGTTTAGATTTGGGTTTTCTCCAGGTGCAGCTAGCGTCTTTCCACTTGTTTGGAAGCTGTTTGTTTATTTAACAGTCATTTTGGGAAGGTTTATGACTAATTTAGCCGCCGGGCTGGTCTTTTGGGCGCCCTTTTGGTTGTGTTGTGTTGATAGTTTGTTTAGAGTGTATTTCAGATTTAAAGCAAACCTCAGTGCCTCCGTTTTAGGCCAACAGGGTCTATTCCTGGACATGAAACATTAGCCCTCACTGTGAAGTCGCAACACTGTCGAGATGTCACGCAGGTGCAGCCTTCCTAGGGGTTGGGCTACGTTATGTTTCTCTGTGAAGTGCATTTACTGTACATTTGGGCATGTAGCCGATCCGTTTATCCAAAGTGCCTTCAAGTGAGGCTGCGAACAGAGTCACTCAAAATTTAGAAAAAATGTGCTGCACAAGCAAGTTTCTAAAGAGCCACGAGACAGACAGCCGTAGGATTCAGAAAGGACAGGTTAAGGATTTTCTTTTTTTGTGGAAGTAAATTGCATAAGAGGCCAATCCTTAGAGTACATCAAAACAAAGTAAGTGAGAAGTTATGACTATATGGTTAAAATCAGAGGTCTGAATGTCAGAGACAGAAGAAAGGAACCTGAAATTACCATATTTAATGTGATTATGTCTCAGCCATTTAAAAATTGTAATGTATTTTACTGTGATACATATTGTTTTATAATCCATATATTCAACAATCTCCTTTTCTTTGCGACACTCCTTTTCAATCATGTGCATGCTTGAAAAAGGGAACCTTTAGGTGCTTGCACGTAGCACAAAGGGGCTTTAGATCTAGGTGACGTTACAATGTTTACAACATGCTTTCATCCATTGAGCTTGAGTCATCAGTAGTCAAAACCCATTGCAGTCGCTATGTCCAATTGTTAGGGAGTAAGCCAAGCATAATGTTTATCTCAAACAGCTAGGTTTCAACATTTCTAACAGTTACTCAAGACACCAAATTAGATAAGTAAAATGACTTCACAGTAAACGGAGTTAAAGATATTCGTCATTTCTGTGGTTCAACAGTCTTTGAACGTAGGCCTTTCAAAACACCCTGCATCTTTTCATTGAATGAAAAAAATGTCATACCGAATTGGTTGCACAACTGTACATAACTGAGTGTTGATTGTCGTTGCCTGCCTTGGCGGGGAAGGAATTCAGTACTCTAGTTAAACAAGATAAATATAGATTTTGAATTTGTTGTCGAATTCCAGTGAATTAAGGGGAGCTATAACGCATCACAAGATGGATATTCCAAGCTTCAATATTAGTTCCCTCTTTGCACACTCCCTGCACTTTATTTAAATAGACGTTGAGTTGGCCTGTACTTGCATACTGGCATGGGTTCAGCCTGGTGGAGATACCGGGTGGACGCTTTTCCCATACATTCCTAGAGTCTACCTCTCCCTTTGGTTTGAGTGGTTAGTTTCCCCACTCCCATCCTTAGGTCTGGCCCCACCACTGTCTCCCAGCAGTGATGACAGGCCTGGCTTATACCCCACATGGGCCCTGCATGCTTTGATTAACCTCTTCAATGGGGGGGGAAAAGAGTTAGGGCATCAGGAATGATTTGAAGCTCATTTTCAGTACAAGCGATGGCGATAGAAGGATGTATATGGGTCTACTGTGACTGTCGGTATGCCAGTTCAGACAAAAATATAAAGGAGGTACACCACTGCCACCTAGTGACGGTGAGCATGAATAACGTTAATAGCCTCAGTGGAGTGAATGAACTCATCCTATTAAAATATAAAGGAGGTACACCACTGCCACCTAGTGGTGGTGAGCATGAATAACGTTAATAGCCTCAGTGGAGTGTATGAACTCATCCTATTAAAATATAAAGAAGGTACACCACTGCCACCTAGTGGTGGTGAGCATGAATAACGTTAATAGCCCCAGTGGAGTGAATGAACTAATCCTATTAAAATCTTGCCACAAACACATTTGTTGATTGTAATTAGAGACACAAATAATAAATAATTCAAATAAATTTATTAAATACAAAAAAAGGCTCTTGCAGTTCAGTACATAACTGAGCACAAAATATTTGGTAACTAAAAAGAGGGAGGGGAGTGCAATGCTGAAGTTAAATCAATTAAAAGCTTTCTTTTTTTTGCCTAGATGGAATAAACATAAAATTCTGTGCCAAATATATAACATCAACCCATCGAAATGCCCACTTTTTGAAAACAGGCATCAGATTAGAAGACTAAAATAAAATACCACATAACGCACAACAACTTGAGTCTTGTGTGTGCTGTGAATAAATTGTAAAGCACAGTGATACAAAAGGCATTAGTATCAGTCTTGTATAACCATTAGGAGTACGAGTTCTATCTGTCGGCTATCCCCACGGCTTGGCCTTGAAACTCTTGCCCATACTACAAGAAAAATAAAAAAGGGGCAACTTAAGAACCACAGGGAAGCAGAACTAAACATTGTGACAGATTGTTTTACCCAACTCTTAAGACGGACAGCAATAGGAGCCTTTTCCCTAAAACTGTTCACAGAGGTACTTGTACAGGAAAAATTAAATCGTGTCTAGTTGGGAAATGTTGTGAAAGCCCCTCTTATTTCGACCACTACACAAGAAAGGAAATTTCAAAGCTAAATATATGAAGTTTGGTTACGCTTAGGTATAAATATAAAAATAAATATGTACGCTATATTGTGCATAGTTTGAGATACAACGTAGTGTGGCAAGTTTGAATTCTAGTCAAAGTTACAGTAAAGCCAATAGGCTAGTGCTCCCTTAATCTAGTGTTTTTATGTTTGTCAGAGACAAGAAGAAGCATTTTGCTATTGTTTAGTGAAATACTGAATTGCAGGCCTCTCAATATAATGAAAAATAAAAAATCGAAGCAAACAAAAACAAAACACTGACTTTAAGTACATGCATGTTACGGGCATTGTCCTGAACATGGTATACCTTTTAATCAAGGTCTATTTTGCCAGATTGACCAGCCATCACATGGACATGGTGTGATGTGGTAGCATTTACATTGGGTGGAAGGTCCTCAAACCATACGGAGGCCGCGAGAGAAACAAAACTGAGAAAGGGTAAAAAAAGAAGCGGATATGGATAGTTTGTCATGCGCTGCGCAAAATGATCCAACTGTCACTTCCTCTAAGCCACAGGATACAGAAGAGCACACCACACTTAATTACATCATGAAGTAGCTAGAGCCAGAAAATACCTCAACTCTAACCCCAGTTTTAATTAGTTATTTAACAGCATTTGTAGAACTGTATAAGGGGATCAAATGTAGATATTCATTCATTGATAATCAATGGTTGTATAACTGCTTAACACACTAGTGTTTTCGCCTCCCAATTATATAATTATTAGTATTTTAGAAAGGCCTGCCAAAGGGGTCATAAAACCTACGACCGAATCAACACATTACTTCATAAACGCACGGTTCTACGTCATGTGATTCAGCTCTCGAATTACTGATGACTCTTTGCGAGTTTGGACTAAACATTTTTTGCAGCAAAGAAAGTTATTGGCGCCTTCTAAGTTACCAGTGTGGGCAGCGTCTGGGGAAACTTAAAATACCAAACGTGTGTTGGTCTTTGGTCTGCCGCTACTGGCACAGGAAGAGAGAGGCGCTACATAGGCTGAGATGAGAGGGCGGTGTCTGCCACAAATCAGAGCCCGCCACCAGCCGGCCGCTGTCTGGCCGGACAGAGAGCTTTGCATGTCTCACCCGGTCGACCCAGCGGGGAAATGACCCCAGCTCTGCAGTGTTAACGCGAGAAAGTAAAAGATAATGCCTCCTCAGCAAACTCTAAATATGCAATGGTAAACCGGAGGAACTTAGTCAAAGTTCTTATCTGACAATTAAACACAGAATTACTATTAGAACAATGCATAAAAACTAAAGTATTAGAGTTAACTGAAACCACGTCGTGCTTACCTGAAATTAAAAAGTTTGATAAAACGACACTAAAAGTATTAAAATAAACTAAATAGAAGTGTCCATTAAATTGAGTCATAGTTAGCACGGTAACTCTGGATATGAGATAATAACTTGACTACATGGACAGGGGCTGGAATAGTGAGGTGTCACGGCTCGAAGGCCTCGTTCGTGAGCTTCCATCCGTTTACCATACTGTCTGTGGTCCTCATTTTCAAAGTCCAGGTCTGGTCGTCTAACAAATGGCGAGCAGAACGTTGTTTTGGATACCACCTTCGGGAAGTTCTCCCTTGAATCAGGCTTGGGAATCCCGGCTCCGGCTCCCTTATCAAAAAAGGAAACGGTGGTCAAGGCTGCCAGGGCTTCCTGTCCTGGCCCTTCTGATCAGGAAAGTGCTTGTAGCGACACTTGTCTCCAAAATGGCAGCCGGTCGTCCTCCAGAAGTAACACTCCTCTTCGTTGACCGGGCCGCGTCGCCTCGGCCTGGAGGAGGAGAAGCTGATCAGTGAACTGAAGGACTCAACGCAGCAGGTCATGTGTTGCACGACGGTAGACGAGCATTCTGGGAGGTTCCTCCAGACATTTTACAATCGTGTTGTCGAATATGATTAGCACTTTGGATTTGGATATCTAGCTGTCCATACTGTTTTATAAATTAAACATTTACATAATATCCCAAACCCGTTTTCTTATTTATTTAACCATTAATATGGTTAATCTGCTAAACTGTATCAAGATATTCAAAACTCCTTAAAACCTTAATTGCAGCTATTCAAGAACTTTGCTTCTTTCCATAACGTACGCCAAGGGCCTACATGCGAGTGTACAACGTCCCCCAGCTCGGCTGCTGTAGAGCCACTCACCCTGCTGCCTGCTGCACGGCTGCCTGCTGCACGGCCGCCTGCTGCACGGCCGGCAGGCTGGCTCTCAGGGGGATGGAGAGGGCCTTCTGGGTGCGGCGGTCGGGGTACCGCACCACCAGGCGCGTGTTCTCGATGCTACAACCCTGTGAACCGACAGCGAGTCGACGTGAACATCTGGAACACCTGGATTCCACTGTGGAGGCAGTATCCGCCGGCATCCATCACTGCCTGTTTTAAGTCACGTCATGCTCATTAACCATGCACATATCTGCATGTTTTTGTATTGCGAGTTTTTTTTTTGTATTGTATTCTGTGCGCCCTAGGAAGACTAGCTGACTGTGTTCTCGGCTAATGGGGTTACTGTACTCAACATTTCTCAGAATACAACGTTGCTCAATGTGAACTAAAGAGGTCAGAGTGTGGGCTGTGGGTTGTGTGTTGTAGTGGTGGCGGGCAGGCTCATACGTTCAGCTTCTCCAGAGCGCGTGCCGCCATGGTGGCGTTCTTGAAGTTGACAAAGGCACAAAACTTCTCATGCAGCACACGGATACTGTCTATTTCACCATACCTTCGGAAAAAAAAATGTAGAATTTATGAACACTCCAAATCATCCCTTCGACCATATAATATTGTGGTTAAATATTTGGAATTCAAAAGACAAAGAATGTCTTCCTTATTTCAGTAAGGGTGGTAAATGCACAGCAAGCCAGTGGAAGTAGGTCATACGTTTTAAAAAGGTCCCGTAAGTGTTTCTCTGTCAACTCGGTCGTCACGTTGCCCACCCACAGCGAGAGACACGGGCTTCTGATCATCAGAAAAACACATTTCAGCAAACAACAACTCTCCAATTTAGATATTCATTTTAACCCAAGTGGTTTCACACTCAATAGGAACAATTAAATATTATTTCCCCAAGAGCAAATAGTTACTCTGGCTGCATCAAGGATGAATCCTGGCTCCCAACTGCAACGAGAAGAGGAAAATGTAACATTATCCCAAAGATTTGTTAATAAAACGACAACGACGTATCGGTAAGCTAGCTTCTGAGTGAGAGAGAGAACCCACTGAGCCAACAGCAGGTTGGTCTCTGGGATGAGCCTGGGTGGGGGGTCACATCATGGATGAGCATGTTATGTGCTTGGGGATCAAAGTGTGGGAAAAAGGGAATTATCTGACTGAAGAAGTGTGTGTGTATCGGTGTGTGTGACGGAGCTAACCCAGAGCACCTACCTCTGTTAGCGTCCGGGAACGAGGACAGAACGGCCTGCACCGAGGACTGCTGCTCCAGCAGCAGGACGCTTTGAGTCTCCCCAACGCCGTACGCCTGGAGAGCGAGGGGTCCAGGAGGGTGAGGGAGGTACGGTGATCATTAACCGACACGTTAAACCCAAGAGAACCAGAGTGAATACAGATACGTCTTTAAAGTGCAGGCAACTCCTTCAACAAGGATGCCTAGGTCGAATTAAGACCCCGGGATCCAACCAAAAGCCTTTGGCCTCAGAAGCAGATACCAATGGCTGAACACTGTATTAAATGAGGGAGAGGTTCCAAAATGCTTCAATAAATAAATCCTTAATGATTTATTTTTGCACAAATGAGGTAAACCATGGATACTGTGCAAAAGCACAGAACAATTTTAGCTGTAAGGTACATTTTAGAACCTCCCTTAAAAAGTGATGCAATGACTTAATTACATTACAGTTGACAGTATTTACCATCAACTGCAGCACTTTGCAGTGAAAGAGGTCGTTGACTGCCTCTTCGCAGTCCTTGTCTAGATTTAAAACCTGCGCCATCGCTTTCTCTGCTTCGCTGTACCTCTGCAAATAAACACAGAAAAACAAGACGTAAAGGAATAACCACGACCATAACTTTGACCGAACATGTTAACCATTGGCTCCAGCAGTAGTGGTACAACAGTCTATTACAGTATTACATTGAAGTCTTCAAGGGTTAACACGTTAACCATTGGCTCCAGCAGTAGTGGTACAACAGTCTATTACATTGAAGTCTTCAAGGGTTAACACGTTAACCATTGGCTCCAGCAGTAGTGGTACAACAGTCTATTACAGTATTACATTGGTCTTCAAGGGTTAACATGTTAACCATTGGCTCCAGCAGTAGTGGTACAACAGTCTATTACAGTATTACATTGAAGTCTTCAAGGGTTAACACGTTAACCATTGGCTCCAGCAGTAGTGGTACAACAGTCTATTACAGTATTACATTGGTCTTCAAGGGTTAACACGTTAACCATTGGCTCCAGCAGTAGTGGTACAACAGTCTATTACATTGAAGTCTTCAAGGGTTAACACGTTAACCATTGGTTCCAGCAGTAGTGGTACAACAGTCTATTACAGTATTACATTGAAGTCTTCAAGGGTTAACACGTTAACCATTGGCTCCAGCAGTAGTGGTACAACAGTCTATTACAGTATTACATTGAAGTCTTGACCTCATGCCATCACACCGGGCCCACCTTCATGCCGATGAGAGCAGTGCCTTTGCGGAAGTATCCTTTGGGCCAGTCGGGGGCCAGGTAGATGGAGCGCTCCGCGTCGGCCAGGGCCAGGGGGTACTGGTCCAGACAGCTGTAGCAGTACGAGCGATTCCCAAAGAACCTGGACGTGGAAGCAAACCCCAAAACAGCAGAAACCTATGTCAACCTAACCTTTCAGCTTTTCTTTTTCTTTATTTGTATATCTCTTCATGAACGAATGCCCTGCTAGAAGATGAAATCGTGCTAAATGGAATGCGTTTGTGATTCTTCTGATGACCTTGTAGCATGTTCCAACAACACGCGTGGCGTACCTGTAGTCGTTGGGGTCACAGCGGATAGCTTCTGTAAACATGCTGACTGCCTGAGAGTACTGGCCCTCCTGCACCAGCTTGATCCCCTTCTCTGCACAACAGAAACAGTTCACAGCGACACCCGAGAGCCATGTGGCAGATCAGCGCCCAACAACCAGAGAACGGAATTTAGTGAGAACTGAATCTCATTAAATCGTCATTGTGACACACACACACACACACACACACACACACACACACACACACACACACACACACACACACACACACACACACACACACACACACACACACACACACACACACACACACACACATTACCTGTCAACGAAGCACTTCTCTTAGTTGAATTATCTGGACCACCATTTATCTGAAAGGAAGGCAAGTTATTGTTCAATTGTTTTGATTCTGCTTCATTTATTTTCAAGTCTTTTCTTAAAATTCTTTGATTCCTTTTAACTTTGCTTTATAACAATTAATTAATTATCCTGTCAATGAGTGAAATACTGTAGCGGGGCTATGGCCGGAGCCTATATCTATAGATTGTAATCGTTTTGTTTACATTCTTGGTTCAATGTTCACATGTTCCTTTATCAGACTTTGAAGCTGAAGCCGTTAACCGGGTAGTGATGGCAGCAGTATAGCCACTCTGCCACTGAGTGAAAGCATGCATGCTGGTACTAATAGTTCCTTCAGGTCCTAGTGACTCTAACCCAGGAGCTTCTCTTCACCTCCCTCCTGGTCTCGTTCTCCTTGTTCTCCTTAGACCTGCGAGCCGAGCCCTTGGGTTTGATGTGGCTCGCAGCGTTGGCGAAGAAAGCACTGCTGATGTCCCACTCAGGTTCCTGGGGTGGGGGGCAGACAACCCCGGGCTGACGTTAGAGCAGACAACCCCGGGCTGACGTTAGAGCAGATAACCCCGGGCTGACGTTAGAGCAGATAACCCCGGGCTGACGTTAGAGCAGACAACCCCGGGCTGACGTTAGAGCAGATAACCCCGGGCTGACGTTAGAGCAGACAACCCCGGGCTGACGTTAGAGCAGATAACCCCGGGCTAACGTAACGTTCAGAGCAGATAACCCCGGGCTGATGTTACGTTCAGAGCAGATAACCCCGGGCTGACGTTAGAGCAGACAACCCCGGGCTGACGTAACGTTCAGAGCAGATAACCCCGGGCTGACGTTAGAGCAGACAACCCCGGGCTGACGTCAGAGCAGACAACCCCGGGCTGACGTAACGTTCAGAGCAGATAACCCCGGGCTGACGTTAGAGCAGACAACCCCGGGCTGACGTAACGCTCAGAGCAGATAACCCCGGGCTAACGTTAGAGCAGATAACCCCGGGCTGACGTTACATTCAGAGCAGATAACCCCGGGCTGACGTTATGTTAGCAGACATTCAAAAAGCTAAACTATTCGTTATTTTGGACTTTATCAAGTAGAAATACTTCACAATACGACATTTCTATGTTGCATTTCAGAGATGGAAATACTAAGGTGCTTTTCTATTACAAACACTTATTTCTTGCCAGCAACCAAGCCAGCAATCGCCAGACATCACTTTGGGTGTTTGTAACCTGTGATGTACATTAGCTATCTTTAAGAGTAAATAATTACGTTTAAAAGGTAATCAAAAGTTACACTTATTGTAAGCTGCAGCCAAACAATGACTCAAAGGACAGTGAATCCATTTTCTTTCATTTTAGACGTGATTCGGTTAATGATAGTGACACGGAAACAGTTTAATTCCTGTATTTGCATGTCTCCGCCGACCAGTTTTGGAACTTTCCCTTTTCTCTGAATTGCAGACGCGTTGTTTTTGTGAAGTGAAAGTGCCTGTTCAGAGGCACATCCGTTTCATGATGAAGGGATGCCTTCGTCGTGAGCGATGCGTGTGTCGGTGTGAAGCTTCGTCTGTGCAGCAGTAGATGTTGATGGCCACGTCCGAGAGTGTTAAGCTATTCAGGAACTTAATAGTATAACGCCGTGATTCGTATTGGATTTCATACGTAACATCATATCCCACCTTCATAGAACTGTCATCCCAATCCGAGCAGAAACAGGGCATTCCCTTACACGTCAACCACTACTGTGACCCTGAGCCCCCTCTGCTCCCTCCTACCTCCTCACTGGGCCTGGCTTGGCTCTTCTGATGACCCTTTATCCCTAAGGGCGCCACGGCTGGGGACATTTCCTCACTTTGAGGAACCGACGCGTGTTCTGCCCATTCCTCCGCTTCAACTTCGAAAGCCTCCTCCTCATCGTCGTCCACGGCAACCACCTCTGCGTCTGACTCACTCTCGTCGCACTCAGAGTCTGCGCTGCCATCCTCGTCTTCGTCCTAAAGTACAGAAACGTAGACGTTATTGCACATTTTGAAAGTCACTGGAAAGGAGCACAACACACGCAGTTTAAAATGACCCATACCTGCTCAGCGTTCTCACTCTGTTTAACCAGTTCCTGCTTCTTACGTTCCCTCTGACGCTGGAAATAAAGAGGGGATGCATTTAAATATGAATAATAATATTATGAAGCAAAGATCAGTACAGCGCCCAGAGCGCCTGCTCAGTGAACCACCTGACTGGACACTCACACAGGAGTGAGCGAGCGGCCATACCTTCCTCTTAGCTCTGCGTCGCTCCGCTCGCTTCTTTGCCTTCTCCTCCTCGCTCAGACCGTCCTCTCCATTGAGAATGTCCTATACACACACACACACACACACACACACACACACACACACACACACACACACACACACACACACACACACACACACACACACACACACACACACACACACACACACACACACGTTACAATACGACTTCATAATCACCAACAATTGCTCTTATAGACTTGCTGCCCTAGGCCAGAAGAGCGATCTCTTATAGACAATGAATGAGGGACGTAGCCTTGAAGTGGTTCACAGAATGAGTCGGGAGCATAAGCTCCCACGCGATCTAGTGGGAAACAGTACGAGGAGAGATTCACAGAGGAACATTCCTAAGATAAGAAAGAAAAGCTTGTTCACCTGTGACAGGGAGCCCACATGAGGATCAGAGGGGGCATGACCACAGTCCAGCAGCTCCTCCACGGGCTGGACATTAGGACCTAGGAGAGGACACTCCGTCAGGGCATTCCACCCAAACACATTGTTCTAGAGTCAACACGAGCAGCAGGGTGGGGGGCATTATGGGCAGAAGAATGAATAACAGGAGACAGTAGAGGATGGCATCGTGCCCACAGGTAGGTTGGGGATATTGGGGATCGAACCAAGGACCTTTTGACAAGGAGTTCATCCACCACACTATCCTGCCCCCACAGTTATAGGGGTTAGCATCTGTAACTCTCAGAGAAACGATAATAGATGTGCTTAAAAGATATCTAGGAACATTAGTTTGTTTTCCCAAGTATAAACCAGTACCCAGTCCTCGGGTTTGTGTTACACTACTGTAGCCTTCTGCTTAATAGTATTGTGTGTCCTGTGTGTTTCTCTGTGTGTGCGCACAAATCAGCAACACATTTCTTTCAACGTGTCACGTTAAGCTGTGTGGTACAAAATAGCTTAAAAAGATCAGAAACCTATATTGCATTTAGGAGTATTGTTAGGAACCGAAGGGAGAACCATACTGTGTCTCGGCCCCTTGAGAGGAACAGAACTCTATCAGGTTCTCCGTCGTTTTATTGTCAGTGTGGAACTTGCAAGGAGTTCAAACATTGCAGCATTTCTATTCAGTTACTTGCGAGCATAATGAATAGTTGATGGCAAACAATGAATAGTATAGAGTAGACCATAGTAGGAAGCTGGCACGTGTGGTTACCAAAACGAATAAATGCAGTTTAGCACAAGATCATTTCCGTGCCCTTTTCTTGCAGTGAGACAGAAAAGCACTTGAATCACTGAGTCTCCCAGAGCATATAGCTGATGTAACGAGGGCTGCAACGATAAACGCTGTGCAGAACCCGTATGAGGTGTCATAACCCCACCATAAAGACTGCTCAGTATGCAGAGCACTTCTGGTACCTTGAACAGCTCTATAGCAAAAGATAATGATCGATAATAAAATAGTTGTCAAGTAATTTAGCAAGTACGAATAAACATCTGATGCTTATTGTTGTAATTTAATTCATATATTTGGTTCATGGATCATTCTAATCTTTTTTCTCTGCTGCTTATCAGATAAAACAAAGCCCACTAACTAGATCCCCTTAGACTCTACTCTGGGAACTTGGGATGGCATTTGCTATCGTTTATAACATTTAACAGACTTAATTGTTAATCTTAATTTTTACATCCAACTCTCACTCCAGTTTCATGCCCGTCTTATTCCCACGCTTCTTCCCTCATCCTCTATGGAAATAATCGTTAGTTGCAGTTCTAAAAGTAACACAATTAGACTATTATGTGACTGCTTTGCTCTCAAACATGTTGGAAGTTTTGTTTGCACGAAAAACACCAGCTGATAAGAGAAAAAAGGTGCAGATCATTTAATCGTATGAACTATTCCTATAATGGTTTGGAAATTTACAAATTCTGGGTCTTAGTCAAATTCCCTGACACACACACACACACACACACACACACACACACACACACACACACACACACACACACACACACACACACACACACACACACACACACACACTAAAGCAAATGTGACATTATTTGGCTGTAGACATGAAGTGATTACCTATTTTCTTTCCTCTGTGGAATAACCAACAATTAATATTTAATAACTAAGAGTCTCAAACACTGCCCCACAGCTTTGTTCTGCAAATTGTGTCAAGCATCACTTCAGTGTTTTGCAATGCCATAACAGTTCTGCAGCACCACGACTCGTGAGAGCTTCAGATTGACTATTGCTGGCATCCCATCCGAAGACTTATAGCCTGCAGTCATCAGCGAATATGTTATCGTTATATAGGCGGGTTTGAGAGGTTTCTATTTTTGCAAAAGCTGTCCGATTGACGGTTCCACCTGCATAGAAACAGGAGGCCCCGTGCATCGACAACCAACCAAAATCTCCCTTTACAACAATACAGTCAGAGGAATGTTTCAGTAGTATATCTACTCCTGTTTTAGCAAAAGATCTAAGGGAATTATCTTTGCAAAAGGAGTCAAGTTATTCTTCCCAAAACAGTTAGTACTTACTAGGCTATACCGCTCCCTAACGTGTAAAGTGAATTATCCACGTGGGAATATGATTTAAATTTCCATTTCTTTCTGAGTAGGCTACTTAAAATATGAGCGGTTTACCTTAGATGGCATTCCAGATGCCCTTAATAGACACGAATGTTAATGTAGCCTTCAAACTGCTTACGGAACGAGACGGTAAGCCTTTAGTTCCCAAAAATATAGTCATCACTAGTCATATTGATCACCATACTAAATGAAACTGGAATGGAAGTAAGGAAAAAAACCATCACTTTAGTTTGTCTTTATCATAGCAAAACGAATTTCGGTTGTCTACAGCTATGTTGTATTGGTTTAGGCAACGAGCAGCCACATAAACAAAAACCCTGATTCCCATACAAGATGATAAACGCTTAATTTATCACGATGGAATGTGATAAACAGGACAAATATAGCCTTTAAGTGTTTACTACACAATGTTTAACTTGATCAGTTCTCTCGACGAACATCGAGGCACAGCAGGCAGGGTGTAGCTGGCAACATTTGGGCACTTTCCCAGTTTCACTAGCAGTATACTTTTTACTTATCCGACGAGACCCTGTAGATTGAACACTTATCGTAAAAATCATAAATTTAGCGAAACATTTTCGGTCAGACCATTATGTCGCTCATTTTCAACCAGGATAAAAGTTTTTGAAAGTTTGGAGAAGTAGGGGGTTCTCACCGCTCCCGAGTCCCAAGAGCCTGCATAAATCCCTTGTGAACTTCATGAGCACAACCATCCAGCATTATTAATTCAAATATATTTCATTACAATGTGCACGACTGCAGTTAACACATTGTTTGGCTACATTTGGTCAACGGGTATCGAATTTTGCCGTAATCGCGTCGGTTCAGTCCGCTTCCTGACCCAGTAACGTAGTTGGAACCACCCTAATATGCGCCTTAAAGGGACAGTCCCGACTTATTATGCCCCCATTAATGTAAATTAATTGCCAGGACAAAATGTAAAAAATAAAGGCTAGTGTAGAAGGGTTCACTTTTGCAAGCCATGTTCAAAATGAAGGACGCACTTTCCTGGTTTCATTTTCAACCTGAATTTATTGATACAAATGTAAACAATAATAATTCCCAGTAATTAGGAGGAGTCAGGAGGCAACTGGGAAGCTATAATAGTTATACACATTTGACTTTCAGTTAGTTAATTCAATTAGCATATCTTGTGTCACTGATTGGCTATATTCATCAGTTAATGTCTGACCAGGACTTATTTATTTAAGTTTAATGCTCTTGTATTAATTTAACAAGATTTTACTTGTAATTTGACCCATTGTTATGTCTCCAAACCCTCACATTAGCACAGTTCATGGTATGGGGCACTTTACACACTCTATTTTGAGGGAGGGGATGAGTCGATCTCAGTGTTAACACCAGCATGTGGTCTTCCACGGGTCTCCATCAACCCCCAAGATGTTTGACGGTCAAATCATTGGTACAAGATCCAAACGTTGTTGCCGTCTCTCCGGTAATGCCATCTAGCTACGTTTCATGTCGGCCATGACGGCCAGAGCAGCATTCCAGCCGGGGGACCCCATCACTCCCCCACCTGGGAGATAAACACATAATCGAATCTTTCATTACAACTTCATCAATACAGCACCTTTTCTGCAAAACTGCAAAACAACACAATGAGCAAAGGGAACAACATTACAAGGCATGAAGTTAGTCCTAAAAACACAATAGGCCTACACAATCATCAGAAGGTTAGGTGGTACATTTAAAAGGTCAAAGTTACCTAAATCAAAAACTACTATGCAACACTCTTCTGGATTTGAAGCTTAACTATAGAAAAAAAATCAAAATAAATCTATTTGCTCTATTCTAAAAGTGACCAACTGACAGGGACTTAAGAACCAGTTGCAATACCTCAGGGACTTCAGGTGGCCTGCTATACTATCAGTGGTGCAAGGTCACACTGGCTCTGCATGTGACTGGTGGCGTTCATAATCCTTTGAAGCTCTTATATAAATTACAGGCGACAATCCTCAAAGCCACTATTGATGGGAGATATATTCCCCAGCCGTAAAACAAAGCAAACCTGGATGACAGCCACTGCCACACAAGTACAGCCCTTTGATAGGTGTGCGGTAGTTGGACAGGCAGGGCAAAGGTCGTGCCAGGTAGAGCTGGTCCAATGACATCGATCCATGGAAGATATTCTGCGGAGAGTGGGGGCAAATAGATCTCTTCAATACATTCTCTTAAAAGGCCCACATTCCATAATAAATACCATGACCTTTGTAATAGTGTAATAATCCATTCTGTAATAGAATGGTGGGGATTCGGTGGGTGGAAAGAGTACAAAGAAAAAGAGGATGTGGTAAAAAATAAATAAGTCCTTCCGTTCTTATCCAAACCAGGTCAATTCTCCATCCTAACTATTTTATTTTTTTTAATCTTCGGAGGGATGATACCATTGTATGGAGTATATTATGCAGTAGAAATTGCATGGAGCACAATATACAACTAAAAACAGCTATCTCATAAGCAAAATGCAAATCCTCCTGACAATTAATCCCATCATCACAGGCTGTGAATGCACTTCAGTAGAATAGATTAAACCCTTTTCAACCCTTCAGGTTCCAAGACTAATTTCCTCAGAAACATTTTTGTTTGGAGGTTTTTTGTAAAATAATGAATTTTGATATATTGACTTTATAGTTCAAAGTGTGAGGGTCTCTTTTCAAAATGTAGTTCTTAAGACCAGCACCTGGAAGAAAGTCTGGGATGCAAATCGCTCTTCCTCCCAGCGTACTTGAGCCTGTGTGGATAGGCAAAGGAGCTCCACCACCTCACCCATTGAAATCCCTCCCTCCACAGAGAACAAGACCACAACGAACCCCTCCGGTTAGCCCGAAGATCCTCTCCAGATCAGGGGGAGTGAGGATATCCCGGCCCACCACCGAGCTCTTGAACCCTGGGGCGTATTGCTCCACCCAGTCAAACACTGAGGAGTGGGAGATACAAATACAGGCTTGAGTCTCGTGTTTGGGTCAATCAATGACAACATGCCCCGAGGGGGACAGCTAGAAACGTCAACACAACATGAACAACTGAACACTGTTTGACTGAATGTCACCCAAGCAGTTTTTGATGGCTTCAAGAAGTTCTTACCGAGATCGGCATATGCTTCCTTGTCCTGATCGGTCCATTCCTTGCCTTCTAAATAGTAGGGGGTGAACTGGGTGAAGAATGACACAACATGGGCACCAGGGGGTGCTAGAGTGGGATCCAGCACAGAGGGGATGGTCATCTCCAACATTGGCCTGTCAAAAGGGAAACCCCCATAATGGATGAGGGACAGGCTGTGTGTGTGTTTGTTTGTGTTTTTGTGTTTGTGCGTGCTTGTGCGTTTGTACATCCATAAGACCATAGACTAGTGCAGACCTTGTTGAATACTTTCCGTTGATGGACTCTTTGTAAGCAGTCTCCAGTACTTCCACACTTTCACAGTTGAGGTGGATGGAGCACTGATGGTGTGGGCCCGGCTGCCCATCTGGGCTGGGCGCCGCCAGGAAGTTGGGCAGTTTGTCTACAGCAACTGGAAAACACAAAAGAAGGACATGACTTCCTGTTTGTGCTAAGGTGTGAAATGTTATTAATTTTTGTATTTACAGAAATGTAATGGAACCTTTTCACAGGAGTGATGGTCTGGTGCCAAAAGGAGCTGCATCTTCAACACTTTACCAGTCAAAGGAAACCTTAATACGACTATAATCAATGAAAAACATATCTTAATATATCGTACCGTTGATCTTGGTGACAGGGGAGGTGTAATCAAATTGATCAATGGCTTTGATGAACTCTGGGGATAGGGAAGCCTGTTATAAAGAGGACATGTGATTATAGAGAATATAGATATCGCTTACATGTTAAAAATATCATCATCAGGCAGGGCCTTCCTTCATCACCTGTGGCGTGAGCTTCTTGAAGGTAACGTAGGGCGTAGCATTGGACAGAACCAGTTTACTGTGGATCTCTGAGCCGTCCTTCAGAACCACGCCCTTTGCCACCCCATCTGGACCAACCAGAATCTCCTGTACATCCTGCCAAGCCAATAGAAATTTAGAACTCTGATAAAAGACTGTTAAAAAAAAGGGACTCCATTAATAGGTCAAAAAATTATTGCAAAAAACTAATTCATAGCAAGTAATCTTAAGTGGGGTCCCTACCCCAAGGCTGGGGAAAACTGAGCCAACTCCTGAGCCACGTCAAGGGACAGACACTGTAATGTGTGCACTCAGGCTTGGAATAGAGTCAGGTCAGACTGCCTTGGGTTAGACCAAGACAGCCTTGGGTTAGAGCAAGACAGCCTTGGGTTAGAGCCAGGTCAGACAACCTTGGATCAGAGTCGGGTCAGACAGCCTTGGGTTAGAGCCAGACAGCCTTGGGTTAGAGCCAGGTCAGACAACCTTGGACTAGAGTCAGAGACCCTTGGATCAGAGTCGGGTCAGACAGCCTTGGGTTAGAGTCAGGTCAGAGACCCTTGGATCAGACTCGGGTCAGACAGCCTTGGGTTAGAGTCAGGTCAGAGACCCTTGGATCAGACTCGGGTCAGACAGCCTTGGGTTAGAGTCAGGTCAGAGACCCTTGGATCAGACTCGGGTCAGACAGCCTTGGGTTAGAGTCAGGTCAGAGACCCTTGGATCAGAGTCGGGTCAGACAGCCTTGGGTTAGAGTCAGGTCAGAGACCCTTGGATCAGACTCGGGTCAGACAGCCTTGGGTTAGAGTCAGGTCAGAGACCCTTGGATCAGACTCGGGTCAGACAGCCTTGGGTTAGAGTCAGGTCAGAGACCCTTGGATCAGACTCGGGTCAGACAGCCTTGCCTTTTCAGTGAAGATTGAAGCCCCATTGGAGCGGGCGGAGCTGGCGATGGCATTGGACACGCCTCCCATTCCTCCTTCCACATAACCCCATGAGCCCTTCTCCTTCTCCAACTCCCCCATCACGTGATGCAGGAGCACATACCTACAACACAACCACCATGAGGATTGGTAAAGAGACCCTTGAAAATGTCCATTTTTTTATCCAAATGTTTTATTTCGGTTCACATTTCATTATGAAGGTTGCACCTTATGTGCTTGAGTGTGGATCTGTCCCAAAACATTCTAATCACATTACCTACTAAATATGTGTCTACCATGGCTATCAAGGGGAGAGTGTGTTGTTCAGCATAGCTCACCCACTACCCGGGTTGTATGGACTGGTCATGGCTCCGATGACAGCATCGGTAGCCAGCGTTGCCTTCAGTGGCTCAGACTCAAACCACTGGTTAAGGATCTGACAACCCAAAAGTATTTTAGCCTCTAGGAAGATCCTCGTAAGGTATAGACAACACTAACACAGTGTTGAGGCTGTTGAATCACCTTCATTATCGGCGCTGTGACGATCTCATAGAAGTCTGGGATGTTCTTTCCAAGTTTCAGGCCTTTCAACACATACAGTCCACATAAATGATGACAGAAGGATCCAATAAGTCATCCGTAAGTAGTCAATAATGGATGTGTATATTATGACTAGTTAGGACAATAGATTATAGTTGCAGTTGATAAGGCATCAGATGGAAGCGTACCACATTTGACCAGTGGCATCAAAGTCTTGGCCGCTGTGATCCTGGTTCTCAGGGAGCCTGAGGTCAGACCTATGATGTCCACTGGGGGGGCGTCTAGGAGAGGTTGAGCCGCGGAGGCAAGCTTATCCAAATAAGCGTTAAACTCTCCATAGGCCTGCGTGTTTGGAAAAGAGCGAGTCAAACGAACGATAACATCCATAAATGCAAATAATAATAATGCATGAAGGATTTTTTGATTGGCCAAATGTATCTAGATGCATGAATGACTACTAAAAGCACAGTTGCCAGATAGTACATTGGCTTAACAGAGTGTAACTTAATCTCAGTGACATGAATGCAGAGTTTCCTCCTCCTTCTTCCCAAACTACTAGTGTTTCAGACTAAGGGACTCAATTTAAAGATTAAATTATAAATCTATCAGGGAACCCCATCACTTGACACATGACTACTTGATGCTGTCGCAGACGATGACATCATTTAAGAAGTACTAACTGCCCCCTTCCAGGCCAGCTATCTTAAAAAAGGGAGCGGTGGAGGGTGGTTGGTCAGTAGGTTGCACTTTCAAAACATCACCGCTAGATGCCACTAAATCCCACAAATTGCACCTTTGATGGAGCTTGATCATGGGAAAACACACTAGGAGCATAATAGCGTAATTTCACCCTGTACTGGTCTATAGACTATAATTGTCTTAAAAATATGTGTTATTACCATAACTTTAATATAAATATAGTATGGGTTTATAACATTGGACCCCTGAAATGACCTACCATGGCATCCTTCTGGGAAAACTTTCCGATCTCCTTCCGGTTCAGGACCATGTCTGAGCCGAGCGTGAGGGATCGGGGGGGCGCCCCCCCCACCCCGTCCTCCAGCATAGGGCTGAATGCATGGGGGTTCCTCCTGTAGATCTTCAGCCCGTGTTTCTAAAGACACGCGTGAACACACACACACAACGAGAACTCAGTCAGGGCCTCGCACGTTGTTCCATCTGCTAACAATACCCTTCATCTTTTGTGGTGAGAAGAAGGAGAAGAGCAAGTATTTTACATTACATACATCATTAAAAATGCCTTTTGAGCTCAACTAGAGGCTCTCATCTGGTGGACCAACATTTGTCGGTAGTGATTCAGTCACAACCAGAATTGACATGAAGATTAAGGTTTGGAATATGCTCAGTCAAAGGGCTGTGGGTTAACCCATCAGTTGAGAATCACTTAAGAGAAGACAGTAAAATAGATAAGAATGTGCTGATTGTGTTGCAAATACTGCAGTGTTCAGGATATTCTGGATGAACTTGCTACCTTGAGTTCCAGGTCTTCATAGATGTGGGGTCTGAACAAACTAAGCAAATATGAACACCTGGAAAAGTGAAACCCTGTTGCAGGGAGGACAAAATATATATAAAATTAGAACATTATCAACACCCGTATTAGAAAATTTTCATCAATTCTTATTATATCTTAAACTCGAACTTGTTCCATTAGAGGCAGTTTCTTAACCTACATAAAAAGTTTAACCTACGAAGCATTTATACTAAATCCATTCCTCGCTCTAAGGCTGCAGATAGTTTTTAGTGTTCTGGCACATTAACTCGAGCCTCCACCTTACCGGGGAACAGTTCTTCTGTAACGGCGGCTCCCCCCAAGACGTGGCGACGTTCGAGCACCGCTGTCTGCAGCCCTCCTTTCTGGAGATATGCAGCCTGCATGGGACAAGCGAATTAATGTATGCAGATATGTATGAGAAATATGAGTGGGCTGCTAGTTGCTGTTCATTTTACTTACCGCCACCAATCCATTGTGTCCTGGATGCAAATATTGGTCCGATAGAAAGATAAGAAAGTCATTGGCAAGTGGACATGGTTGTGGGTGGACAGGTTGTTAATACAAACTTAAACGACTAAAACCGAAACCAACTCGGTAGAATTGAGCAATGCAATTGTGACACCAAATCAAATTTAACAAATATCGATAGCATTATAATGCCAATGGTTCACACAAATAATGTGTCCAGCAGATTGCAATTTGTTTACGAAAGGTCTGCAAGTTTTACAGCCTACAAGCAAAGTGGCGACTAAATTGCTGGCACGTAACATCGTCCAAAGTTGATCCATGGAGCCACAAACCTTGTGAATACCGTTGGAGGAAATGTATTTCGGACTTTACTATGAACCCTTTAGTTTAGAAACGAATAGGCCTATTAAAGTGCTGCTGTCGCAATATATAGTCCTGTCTGCCGGAACATTTGCACTGGATCTTGCATTCCTACCTCCTCCGATTACCAGCACGTCATACTCGGATTTGAGCGCAGTGTGGCTTCTTCTGCTGGACGCGTTCTGTATGCTTTGGATAACCCGACTGCCTTGCCTCGTCCACACTGCTCCTGTCATGCTAAATATTGTGCATGCAAACGTTTCTGGCCGTAAAAAGAACGAGTGTGCTATTTTATGTTTCCGAATGAGCTTATGGGAGGGGGGAAATCCAACACGTTATAGGGTGCCTGGGTCATAGAACTTCGATATTTGTACTTCCTCCGATATCCACTAGTCTTCAGCTTTTAGATTTATGAAGGGGTGGCGCTAGAAGTTGGCAATAATCAGCCATAAAAAAAGGAAATACACACACACACACACACACACACACACACACACACACACACACACACACACACACACACACACACACACACACACACACACACACACATTTGTAAATGGAGACACATACATTTGTTATGTGTTTGCCCAGTCTTTATTTGCCTGTACGCGCGCTTGCGTGAGTGTGTGTTGTATTTTGCTCTATAAAGTAATCCGGCTTCTGTTACTTATGAATCAATGCACTTCTGTAAATAAAAGTAGTCCAGCTTCTGTCTGAAACTCTCTTTTGTGGCTGATGTTTGTTTAATGTTAACATGTGGCATGACAATATGCTTACAGATAAGGTGCCTTTTATTAATCCCTAAGGACGGGGATTGTGGAGGAGTTCGTCCTTCAATAGCTCAGCTATTGGGCGCCAGACTGGAATGTACTGGTTGGAGTCATGGACTGTATGAAATGGACCTGTATGCTATCATGGACTCTGACGCTGCTCGTCAATGTTTAAGTCTTTATGGTCTGGAGTTTGAGACGGTGGCCTTTGGCGGTCGGTGCACTGCCCCCCCCCCCCCTCCTCCACTGGGCTGGTGGCCAGTGCCCTCTCAGGCAGCCCTTCTCTGTCCTTTCTAGTCTGAAGAGCCAAGCTGTAACAAGGTGCGATGCTACACGCTGGGCTCCTCCAGACAGGGACACGTGGTGTTTGAAACCGGATTATTGTAAAGGATTGTTGACATGCTGCAGGACCTCGTGCTCCATGTCGCCGTGCAGGAGGTCTCTCCCTGAGTGTGGGGACGGCTGCTTTACATGGCACCCTGTGCACGTTCATTGCTCAATGGGCAACAGTTGTGCATGTGTGTGGATGATGGATGGTTCAAGCAGCCTCACCTGGACCGACTCAGAGGGATTTGACCCTGGGGTTGGGTGAGGCTGTTGAACCAGCCATCCTCCACAAACACACCAGAGGGAAACTATTGTTAAGCAGATATATGTGGCCCCGGAAAAAACCTGGGGTAAGATACAAAACTCTGCAGCTGCAGTCAATTCCTTGCTCTTGGGTTATAACAAACGTAGGAGACACACTGTGTGAACGGTCTAAGTAAAGTAAAGTATTTACTTTACATGAACAAGATTAGGGTGGACGCCAGTGGAACCATGAGTGTGATGTGTGCATGAGGTTGAGGTAGTTTGTGGATGTTGTTCCAAAAGGAGCCTGACCAATGAGGACGTCTGGAATGATCAGAGGACGAATGTAAACGGACAGGGCAGGCCCCTGTGGGTGCATTGGTTCCAGCCCTTTCTTCAAAAGGTTTCTCTGGTAGTTTGTAGTCCTGGCCACCGAGCAGGCCGCCCTACCCTATTGTTGACCTGACCCCTCCACGCGGCCCAGGCCATTTGTAGGGGGGAGCACCATCACTTTTCCGTCCACTTTGGATTCCCTGACCTGGGCGCCACAGTTATATACCTGTGGGGTATATGGGGTGATGGTTGTTGTTCCCAGGCCTCCATCACCATCTCGAGCAACCCCCGGGGTCTCCGACCACAGAGCTGCTCCAAGGGGAGAACCCTGTGGTGCTCCAAGGGGAGAACCCTGTGGTGCTCCAAGGAGAGCCCTGTGGTGCTCCAAGGAGAACCCTGTGGTGCTCCAAGGGGAGAACCCTGTGGCGCTCCAAGGAGAGCCCTGTGGTGCTCCAAGGAGAACCCTGTGGTGCTCCAAGGGGAGAACCCTGTGGTGCTCCGAGGGGAGAACCCTGTGGTGCTCCAAGGGGAGAACCCTGTGGTGCTCCAAGGGGAGAACCCTGTGGTGCTCCGAGGGGAGAACCCTGTGGTGCTCCGAGGGGAGAACCCTGTGGTGCTCCGAGGGAAGAACCCTGTGGCGCTCCAAGGAGAACCCTGTGGTGCTCCAAGGAGAGCCCTGTGGTGCTCCAAGGGGAGAACCCTGTGGTGCTCCAAGGGGAGAACCCTGTGGCGCTCTGTTACGACCCGGCTCGAGGGGAGTAACATATAGTCGACAAACAAGGATTAGGTATAAGAAAACCGGGTTTATTGACACTAAAGGTTACACAGACTGGTGAATGGGAACCGTGCCGCCTGTCCCTGGCTAGAGACAGAGCCAATAAAGCCTCCCAGGCTTTATAGGCAACAGCAGGTGCCAGGTAACGAGGAGGAGGAGGGGCTGAAGGAGGAGCTCCAGGTGAACTGCAAAAGAATGGAGCAGACCTGCACATAACACCCCCCCCCTTAAAACGGTTGCTCTAGGCAACCGCCAAGTTGCACAAACCAAAAACAACAAAACAAATGAAAACCTATACCACCGATGCTTTTGGACACTCATGATCTTGAAAGGGCATCAGCGAGTACATTGTCCCTTCCCCGAATGTGCTTTATCTCCAGGTTGAAGCCCTGAAGGAACAAACTCCATCGCATCAGCCGGTGGTTGGAGTTCCTCATTCTGCTGAGGAACACAAGTGGGTTATGGTCCGTGTAGACCACCAGGACCTGACTGGAAGAGACATACACATCGAAGTGGTCCAGAGCAGAAATAAGGGCCAAGGCCTCTTTCTCGATGGTAGAGTAATGCTTCTGATGAATGTCAAATTTTCTCGAAAAATAACAAACGGGATGTTCAACACCTGATGAGTCGTCCTGAAGTAGGGCAGCACCTACCCCAGCATCACTAGCATCGACAGCCAGTTTAAATGGCTTGTTAAAGTCAGGGGCAGCCAGGACTGGGGCACTGACCAACAGGGCCTTCAGGTTCTCAAATGCCAACTGACACATCTCTGTCCAAACAAAGTGGACCTTTGGGCTAAGTAAGCTAGTCAAGGGGGCAGCCGCAGTAGCAAAATTCTTACAAAAACTTCGGTAGTAGCCTGCCATGCCAAGAAAACGTTTCAGCTCGACCCGAGAAGTAGGAACGCCAAAGCAGCAGATGGCCTCTACTTTAGCGCCGATAGGACAGACTACCCCCCGCCCAACAACCTTCCCTAGATACGCCACAGTGGCCTGACCAAACTCACACTTGGCAAGGTTCACCGTCAAATTGGCAGCAGCCAGCCTACCAAATACCTCCTCCACCTGAGCTATGTGCCGAGACCAGGAGGAGCTATAAATAACTATGTCGTCAAGGTATGCTTCACAACCTGCAACCCCTTTCAACACCAGGTTAACGAGACGCTGGAATGTGGCAGGTGCATTCCGCATTCCAAAAGCCATAACTCTATACTGACAAAAATCATCTGGAGTCACAAAGGCAGAGATTTCACGAGCCCTCTGAGTAAGAGGGACCTGCCAGTAGCCTTTCAGGAGGTCTAACGTAGTGACAAAAGCTGCAGACCCTACTCTGTCAATGCAATCATCTAGACGGGGAAGAGGATAGCAATCCGGCTTTGTGACAGAGTTTACCTTGCGAAGATCAGTACAAAATCGAGGTGTGCGATCTGACTTATCAACCAGCAAACACGGGGAGCTCCACGGGCTAGCACTAGGTTCTGCAATGCCATGCTGCAACATGTAATCCACCTCTTTACTCATCAGCTGGCGTTTCTCAGGATTTACCCTATAAGGGTGTTGCCTAATAGGTGCAGCATCCCCGACATCAATGTCATGCTGGAGAACATTGGTACAAGTAGGCACATCAGAGAACAGGGCAGGATATTTACAAATAGCCTCAGTAACGTCGGACCGATGCCGTGAATCGAGATAAGACAGATGGACCTCCAAATCTGCGACAATTTCTGAGTTTGGAAGCCTAGCGCAAGAGACCCCACGTTCAACAACACCATCAATGTCCTTTTCACCCACAGGAATCGAAGTGCTCAGCACAGCAGCTGTCTTCACCCCAGCAACTGCCTTCACCCCTGAGAGCCCAGCCTGGCTCTGGTGGCAGTGGTGGTGTTCTTTAGTGAGCTGACCAAGCAACTCCTCCGAGGGTGCACTAATAAAGTCATCTATAGCCGCCATACTAGACAACTTCAATCACCAAGCAAAAATAACCAAATACACCAATCACTGCTGAGCACAGTGAGCAAGCCTCCGAGTGCAAATGATCAACCAAGCAAGCCCCCTGGTATCTGCCTAACTTTAACTAACCCTAATGGTCTTCTGAGACGTGCCGGGCTCGAGGCTTCTTTAAAACAAAGCTCAGTTAACCTCAGCCATGTGGCCAAGGCCCTGAAATGCTCGCCCCCACCAGAGAACACGTCTCCACCCAGGATTACCTCGAAAATAAAGCAGGCAAAATAACAAATAGTGTACAGATGGAAAGACAGATTGCTCCGCCCAGCTGGTACACTCCCTAACTAACCAGGGGGATCACTCACAACTTAAAATCATAGCACTCAGATTCAATACTCACCATACTCACCATGAAAAAAAAAAAAACTGCTCATAGCCACACTGCCAAACACCACCAAAACATACCAGGTTACTCTGTCTAGGGGAAAATTAGAAATATTTAACTCTGCAAAACTGATCCAGATTGATCCCGGACGAGCCCCCAATATGTTACGACCCGGCTCGAGGGGAGTAACATATAGTCGACAAACAAGGATTAGGTATAAGAAAACCGGGTTTATTGACACTAAAGGTTACACAGACTGGTGAATGGGAACCGTGCCGCCTGTCCCTGGCTAGAGACAGAGCCAATAAAGCCTCCCAGGCTTTATAGGCAACAGCAGGTGCCAGGTAACGAGGAGGAGGAGGGGCTGAAGGAGGAGCTCCAGGTGAACTGCAAAAGAATGGAGCAGACCTGCACATAACACGCTCCAAGGAGAGCCCTGTGGTGCTCCAAGGGGAGAACCCTGTGGTGCTCCAAGGGGAGAACCCTGTGGTGCTCCAAGGGGAGAGCCCTGTGGCGCTCCCCTGGTGGAGAAAGGGGCACAGCGCAGGAGCTGCTCCCAGTTCCTCCCGTTGACAGCACTCATCTTTCTCAACATCTGTTTCAATGTCTGATTGGGCTAAGCCTTGTGTAATCCCCCTCCCCCCAGAATGCCTTTTGGAAAGGCATGACGGAGAACGTTGTGGAGGACACATGGACGTGGGTCCAGCGTTACCCACTGACCACCGCTGTACCAACCTCCCTCGCCCACCCTGAGGTTCTGTCTTATGTTGTGAGATAGATGTTACATTTACATTCTCTTGTTTCTTGCCACAAAAAAGTTGTATTGTTGCCACAAAATAACTACAATTGTGCAACGATTTCTTATTATCTTGCCTTAAATCTAGCTACTTTCTCAGCGGGCAACCGGTCGATGGACCCGATATGACCTGTGCTGCTTTCATCCGCACCATGGACTCGACTCATACGTGGCTTCATGGACGCTGCCACAGATATCCCCTCCACTGGATCTGTGAGATGAAGCCAAATGAGAAATTAAACCCTTGATTGGTTTTGTTGTGGATAAAAAATACAATGGAGAACCTATTTGTGTGCGTCTTATTATAACTACAAGAAGAGGAATGGTAATATTGATCGTTGAAATTGAATTAGGGTTTGGGGTGGATTTTTGATTTGATAATATAAAGTGGTGTTCCCCCTTGGTAAGCATGCACAGGAGGTGTGCTGGATAATACTGAATGGGAGCCAGCCCCGTTGATGATGATGCTATGGATGATGATGCTATCCAAAAGCTATCCCAAAGCAAAGCTTTTGGATTCGCAAGCAAAACTTTTGGATTTGCAAACAAAACTTTTGGATTTGCATTTTTTGATTGCAGTGTCGATAGTTTTCCTCTCAAATCTATTTTTTTATTGCAGTGTGGAAAGTTTTGCTCTCAAACCTATTCTGTTTGATTGCATAATAAAGACACAAATCTACCTCCGTACCATGCGCCCTCCCCTTTATGTTCGCTTTGCATTGGTGGAAGTGAGCATTGGGGAGTGGTTAGGTAGAGCCTTCAGATTGGACGGTTTGACTTAGTTACCATCATGATTTGTATTAATTTTTTTACCATTATTGTTTTATAGGGACAAACATTAACCAATTTCTCCTACAGGGGATTGATAAAGTTCTATCTATTGAACAGAAAGAAACACTTGGTCATACTTTGCACACTTTACCACAGCATTGGCCTACTGAATGCCAGATATATTTTCAGCATTGGACTGAATGCCACATAGATATATATTTAAAAAAAAGTATATGCCTCTACTGGTGTTGCTTTAGCCAATAGCCGTTGGAGGCAGTGTTGGTTCTGAATATTAGTTTTGAGGGCACCATGTCTATGCACATGCAGTCACACGTTGAGCCGCTGTGCAGCCTTCAAATATCAAAATGAAAATATATGGAAGCAGCCACACTGTTAAAAAGTTTTTGAATTTCAAAGCTATTGCATTTAGTATATGGAAATTAGTTTGAGTTTATAACATTGAAATTGGGTCATTTGAAAACAACGTTAGGGACTAACTGAAATTCAACTACCGACTCCTGTCATCTTGGCTGTTTGTTTGCGTTATGAGGTTATTTGAACCCCTTAAAAAACACTTTGCTTATTGAGGTCCGAGTTTGAATATAGGCTACATTACCCACATTCATTTTAAAATAAAGCGTCATAACACTATAACTTACATCTGAACACGAGTGAATGGATGACGTAGGGTGTGGGTGTCCGCTAGGTGGCAGAACTGGACGGCTTGACACTTTTCTAAGGATACTATTTCAATGTTATGAATCGTGTTTACATTTCGATATACAAAATGCTATAGCTTTTAAAATTAAAAACATTATGGCAGTGAATTACCTTCTCAAACTTACTTTGCTACTTGCAAACAGGTTGACAGCTCATCATGTAACTAAATACCTGTCCCAAGACAGATTAGTCTAATTACAATTCCGGTATGAAAAACATTTTAATACATCAAAATAAAATATATTAAAAATATATTAATGCTTTCAGTTAAACGCGTTATTAACGGCGTTAACACAAACCAATTTCAACGGCGTTCATTTTTTTATCGAGCGATTACTAATTAATATTTAAAAAAAAAACTTTTCATTTTTCTTTTCTTTGGCTCAAAACAAAGAAGCAGTAGCCTGGCTGCTATGTTCAAGGCAGTATTTTTTTATGTTCATCGTTTAATTGCACTACAGGCTTTTTCTTTGTATCGTCCTGTTTTGATCAGTATATGCCAATGTTGTTATCAATAAAAAACTTTTGCACAAGGCAAGCCGATGCCCTTCTCCACGTTGATAGGAGCATTAAAATGAGAACAATTGATGGGACAAAGAAATCAAGGGAAATTTAGCATCGAAAAAGGATTTGCGATTAATCGTGAGTTAACTATGACATTAATGTGATTAATCGCGATTAAATATTTTAATCGCTTGACAGCACTAAAATATATATATGATTGCATTACAATTCTAGTGCAATGCATTAGTTTCTACATTCAAATTGATAGGTTATCACTTATCAGAAGTGATTAAGACTGCGCTATACAACATCATGATTCCAACTATAGCTAGGAGCTCTGCCCGGGGCTACTGCCTTGCAGGGCCGTCGATAAGGGGTGAAAGGTGATGACGATTCTAGGGGCCCACAGCCCAGGGGGGGCCCACAAAAAAAAAAAAAAAATAATAAATATTTTTTACTACCAGCCCATAGTACTACCATAGCGCCCCCCCCCCCCCCCCCCCCCCCCCGTCAACAATTGTTCCTTCCACTCCCCCCCCCCCCCCCCGTCAACAATTGCTCCTTCCACCCACCCCCCCGTCCCCCCCGTCAACAATGCAGCGGAGGGGGGCCCATCAGTAAATCTTGTCTAGGGGCCCAGGAATTGTGCGTGCGTGTGTGTGTGTGTGTGTGTGTGTGCGTGTGAAAGTGAGTGAGTCAGCGAATGAGTCGACGAATGAGTGAACGAGCGAGTGAGCGAGTGTCAGTCTAGGAGGAACTAAACGAGTCAGTTTGTGTTATTGGAGTAAAAATAAACTACCAAGTTAAATAAACGACCAAGCGCCAAGAATCCGTGCCAATGTCTTCCGACCTACAAACAGACCCACTGCCGGTCATAGTGGGGTCTTACCCCCGAAAGGACATCGGCCATGGAGGGAACGTCTCCCCTCTGCTCCCCGACTACGGTTTGAGAGCCAAGGAACAGGAACACACTACGCTAAAATCATATTGAGCAAACGGGTAGTCATGTCTCCCCCCCCCCCCCCCCACACACACACACACACACACACACACACACACACACACACACACACACACACACACACACACACACACACACACACACACACACACACACACACAAACACAATTTGTCCACAATTTGTTGGCAACCATAGCGACCACGTCTCCATCTTTTTGTATCTATCTCTGAGGCGTTCTCGGGTAGGCTACGCCCCCTGCTCTCAAGCAGGCGTCGGTATACATCTGAGCCGGCTTACAGCTCATTAACGCCCCTACGACATCATAATGGCTCTCGAGTCTTGCCCAGAACAGTAATTGGGATGTCATGGGTTGTGTCCATCTGGCTGAGGAACAAATTTGCATTGCTATATCCAACCAATTGTTTTTAAGTTAGTTGCAATTGGCATGAAAATTAAGGAATAATAACCCTTAATTATTCCAGGGAGTTTGTTAAGACACATTTAAGCATTTAAAATGGAATGCATGTAGCACTGAATCTATCAAAGTATTAAATTGCTAGAAATTCCAGATTCAAGTACAGTTTCTCTGCCCTTCTATTTACTAATAATAATCCGCTGAGTTACAGATTTAATTTCTGTGCCAGGAGGAACATTGCAGACATGCCTTTTCCTGTCATTCTGCAACTGTCCTCGTGGTGGCAGAGTAATACCATTAATAAACCACAGCTGCAGCCATACCTTGCAGCAGAAATCTGCACAGTTGGCAGATCATCCAAAAACAGCAGGCCTTGAGGAAACGCAGAATGCAAGTTATCATAAACATCATGTACTGCCAGTCTGTACTGATATAGAAAACCGCTTGTTCATTTTGTTTCACTATGTTTTCCATGTCTATGTCAGGGAATTCCATATATTTTGTGAATGCATTTGACGAATTAAATGACATGTTTTCGCTGAATATATGAAGAATATAAAATCAGACACGAACAAGAGTTAAATAGTGCTCTCTGTCGGGGACGAAGACGATAAGGCCTCTCCAAGTAAAGGCCCATCTCAGGCTCTTTACTCAATGAGGTGTTCTGCAGTGGCCATCGTTAAAGATGTCTGATGGGAGACCTTTAATGGTCCTAAGTGGTTCAGTTATACGACTTTAATTTGATAAGAGGCTGCGTTCGACGCTGCCCCCTGACATAGCTCATAATACGGACCGAGTTGAGTTGGCAGACGGACGTCTCCGGGGACTTCGGTGGGGAGGGTGTTGCCTGTACTCGTATGGAAACAACCAAACACAGCAGAACGTAAATACGTTATTTTGTAATTTTATACCATCTACCCTTTTTTTTTTTAACAATATTTTGCTTAGGCTGTGTAAAACAATTCCTCTGCCTTTTATAGATTGCACCATTTTTTTCTGAAGGGAAGGATCCAAATGTGGTGTTGTAAGCAATCTAGGGTTTCCAACCGGGTCTAGCATTACCCTCCCTAGGTGTGTTAGAGTAGCATTAGGTTCAGGGCAAAAGCAACAACACGGATATGTTGCCCGCTCGGTTTTCCTTTAAGGAACATCTGTGGGCCACAGCCAATCAACATTAACTAGATCAGGAGCAGGCAATTCTGTTCTTGTAAGCAGAAATTAACACTTCATTCCCCTTTGTCGGCAGAAATTCAACACTGCGCCCCTCTGAATGCTCCGTTCAGGGCCATAAGGCTGGAAATTGAATACGGCTCCTTCGGTCACTCCGTATCCGAAACACACTTATCATTTTTGTGGAGAAATCTGCTCATTTCCGTCCAGTCAGATATGTCTGCGGGCCAGACAAAAGGACATTTACCTCAGGGCTACCAAACTAGTATTCAAGAGTTATCATGCTTCATGAACACTTGGGAGTGCAAAGTTTACTGTTTTCTTGACATGGTAAACCCCAAACATAACAATAAACCAAATCGTTTTGACAATTGAAAGAATTGTTTATGTTGTGTGGGATAATCGCTTAAGCATGACTTTTCAAGAGACAATACCGAGATAGAAGTGCAATAAAGCAGAGATATCTGTCTTCTAGATTGATAGTAGGCCTATCCTCAAAATAGAAAGTACAATTGCAAAAGCGCATATAATGAAACAACACTAGGCCTTAACAATTGCGGTCAGATTGTCAGTATACAAGTAGGCCTATTGCTTGACAAGATATCAAGTCGGTTATGTTGTTTTCGAAAGGGAAAAAGTGATTACTTGTTTTTGCTCGATATGGGATAGGCGGAGGAGAATGAGATACATTTCCATCAATTGTTTACAGAGATAACTTACGTTATTATCTGTTTATAGTCTTCTAGAGATAAATATAATAGGCCTATTAATATAGCCTACATATTTAGAATACAATGTATATAGAGAATATGGTATTTTATTTTTTCTGAGTTAAATAGGTCTACATGCAGTCATTCACAACAACCTAGCCCATTCCACACTATGGCATTTATCAGTAACCTTTATCGAAGGCAAATTACATTGAAATCAGATACAGGCCATGTGTAGGTTTACCATCTTGCAATGTGCGTAATGCGTATCGTAAGGATTCGAAAACAAGTTATTGTTTAGGGAAGCGCCACCAACACTGCACTCTCCTGCCCCTATCGGCCAGATAGTGTTATCAGCGATCGTTTTATCATAATGCGATATGTTTGGCAGGGTGCGTGGTTCAATCTCCTAATGGGAAAATTCATTGCAAATACAAAGAAAAACAAAAAAAAACAATTATTAAAAAGAACAGGTTGCGCGTTATTTATTGCACATGCATGAATGCATGGTCCGTTATCCAATGTCCTGACCCGGATATAGCATCACAACCAATCAGAATCCACTTCCCCCTATGGTGTCCGCCTTGGCCTTGGCTGGGAGTGTGGTAGTAGAGGTGTGCGAGGGAATGGCGAAGCAAATACGCGGCTTCAAATCGTCTCAGGGGAATGCATCAACTTTTATGTTTTGATTAACATCAAGACGGCTGTCTATCGCTATCTTCGGGCCTCTGCGTGTAGTCTGGATGCCGATGGAAGTAGAGGGGTTCATAAGGAAACGTCGGATGACAGCGGAGACGTCAGGCAATGAATCTGGGGTAGCTGGTGCCTCAGCCGGGGCAGAAGTTCGATGGCTTGGGGGTAGATTCTGGGGACTTTCGGAAAGTATCATGGGCACTTTGACACCCCGGGTCGGGGGCGAACTAGACCTACAGACTGTCCATTATTGCTGTGGGTCGCCAGATCTGACAGAGGACTCCGATGCGGACTACGAGGGGTTGCCACAGGGAGCTTCCACCAGCACCCACATGTTGGCCGGAGCCGTAGCCGGGATCATGGAACACTGCCTCATGTTTCCCATCGACTGTGTCAAGGTAGCACAACTTGGTGTTTAGCCGGCATCCCGTGGCTGGTTTTTGTTGTTTAATTGTGACCCGCTCTATTTGATGGGCTTTGCTCGGGCCAAAACTAGTGTTTTGTATGTTTGTTAGCATAGCCAGTTAGCTTGGTTGCTACACATTTTCTGCAGCACAAGAAGTGAATGCGATGGCAAGGTCATCCGCCGAGGCTAACGTGTCAACCAACCGGTCTCTTGCATGTAATCACAAGTTAAATAATGCACACTACCTGCTATCAAAAGGCAGGCTGAAAAGCTATAGTATAAGCTCGTAAGTGTCGTCATGTCTTACCGGCTGCAATGTTACATAAGTTTATATATAACTCCCGAACCGTGCAGTGAATCAAAATTAAGTTTTGTCCATTTAATGTCGCATTATATACGGTAACATTTGTAAACCCCAATATCACCAACTCATGGACTAGAAAAGCTTATCTGTCAGGTATCATCGCTGCTACATTGACAAAATACGTTTCTTGGCAGGTCCATTGTGCACCGCTAAATATTTTAAAAGTGTTCTTTGGGACATATGGGCATTCTGTCATATGGCCTATTTTTTCTTAGTAGAACGGCTAGTGTTCCTCTCAAGTCCATAACCAAATGATTGTTGTGTTTTTTTGGTCACATGGGCTTCATGTTATTGAATGGAGCTAGTGTTATCATGTGGTCCCTACAGCGATTATTACACGTGGGCCTTTTAATACCATTCAGGTAGATTGATTATATAATCTATTAAGATGGCTAAATTACAATGTTATAGTTTGTATAGCCTTTGAACGGATCCAGGCATGTTGTCTTGCTACACAATGTCATCTTGGTTAATCTTTGTTCTGCTGGCTATTGTGTAGAACACGGACAGGTCTGTCAGCTGGCTGTGTCAGTTTGATGAGACCCTTTTAGAAACAGGCTCCATCCATGTCTCTTCCATCAGGCGCTGCTGCCTACTGCTGTGTCAGTCACAGAACCGATGGTGTCATTGATGGCATTCTGTTTCTTAGCCTAACTATGTATGTATATACTGTGTGTGTGTGTGTGTGTGTGTGTGTGTATATATATATATATGAGACACCATCGGTTCTGTGTTAGTTAGGTTTGCTCACATGAAGCAAAAAATCTTCAAAAGCTCATGGCCTATTTGATCAAAATACATTTAGTCTAGTTTTATATGATTAAGTATACTGAATGCACTTAGTGCTCAAGATATGTGAAGATATATATACCAGGATATGTATTCACCTGTTGAGCGTATGACCTGGTTTAGCTGTTCCCTTCCTAGTTTTCAATTCAAAGGTCATAGCTGTGTTTTAAAAGTATAAACACAAGGGGCTTGAGATAAGATGTATCAACTCACCTTATGAAGGTCAAACCTAAAAATGATTATTGATTAACTACCAAGGCCTAGGTGCCTCAAGCTAATGTATTAAGTTGAGTATGCTGCTGTTATTATAGGGCTAAGGCTAAAGATGTGTGACCTATTGCATCCTTGTTTTCTGAACAAAGTCACAGATTATATTTACAATTGGTGCAAAGGGCATTGACCAGGTATGCATAAACACACACCAAATCCATGGGGCTAACCAATCCACCACATGCGACTAGTAGTTTGGTGTTCACTGGCCTAGTGAAATTAAAGGAGCCAGTGTCCACCCTACCCTAGAATAACTTTATTTTTGGCTTTAGAAAGTGTTTTTTATGTTTTATGGTTGCAGTGACACACACACACACATACTGTCAGACCATAGTGCTCTAATGGTGAGTGTGTCCTCGTCTGTCAGACCTTAGTGCTCTAATGGTGACCGTGTCCTCGTCTGTCAGACCTTAGTGCTCTAATGGTGACTGTGTCCTCGTCTCCCCACTGTCAGACCTTAGTGCTCTAATGGTGACTGTGTCCTCGTCTGTCAGACCTTAGTGCTCTAATGGTGGCCGTGTCCTTGTCTGTCAGACCTTAGTGCTGTAATGGTGACTGTGTCCTCGTCTCCCCACTGTCAGACCTTAGTGCTCTAATGGTGGCTGTGTCCTCGTCTGTCAGACCTTAGTACTCTAATGGTGACTGTGTCCTCGTCTCCCCACTGTCAGACCTTAGTGCTCTAATGGTGGCTGTGTCCTTGTCTCCCACTGTCAGACTCGCATGCAGAGCCTGCAGCCGGACCCCGCCGCCCACTACAGAAATGTGATGGATGCCCTGCGGCGAATCATAACCACAGAGGGAGTTTGGCGACCAATGAGAGGGCTGAACGCCACAGCAGTCGGGGCGGGACCGGCCCACGCTCTCTATTTCGCCTGCTACGAGAAACTTAAAAAGACTCTAAGTGATCGCATTCATCCAGGGGCTAACAGTCATTTGGCTAATGGTACCGCACAGACTGACACACCCACGCACACACACATGCATACACACACTCGCATTTCCAAACCGTTAAAATTGTTTTAGTGCAGCTAATGGCCTTTTTGGACAATGGGCCAGAAGGTTATCAGTGGCGACTGACCAAAGTTTGACTGATTCCTTATCCACACTGCCCTCCCGACTGATATATCTATAGAGCTGCTGATTCAGAACGATCCATATGTAGCCCTGGACGACCACTTATGAAAAACCTGAGGTGGCCTAGAGAGGACAGATAGATTATAACTAAAGGTTGTCTGGATCTGGAAAACCTGCCTTTTGTCGCTCTGAAAGCTTTCGGCTTCGAAGAATTTAAGATCACTAGCAGTTTTGCCAAAACGTAACCGTGGAAGACTTGCTTTTGTGTTCCTACGTATTCCTTATTCCCTGTTCTCCCTACTCTCTCTTCCCTCTTTTCCAGAGTAGTGGATGACTCGGTAAGTCTTTATTGTCCTCTCTTCTGTCCTGTCCGGCCCTTTTTCTCTCGTCACTCTTTTGGTGAAGCTCTCCAAAGGAGCAACAACCCGTTTTCTCCACTAGGGGTCACTCTCTGCTCTCTTACCATTTACAGCCTGAACTCAAACGGGAGCTACTCCACAATTTCAGTCCCTCTCAATAGATCTGTACTATTTTAGGATGGTTCATTTGTAATGGTACGAGCTGTTAACCAACAGATCACTGGTAAGATAGCCAAGTGTAGTTCAGAAAACGGCAGTCTTTAGCATAATTTCCATAAAACATAATTCTAAAAATCATAATAAAGATGGATTGCGCTTGCTGCTCATCTATTCTTTGTTCTGCTTTTAGATTTGTGTTGCCTCTACAGTACTTTCTGCCTCACCTTGGCTGCATGTGTTTTGAGATGTGTGGTATGTGATTACCAGGGGCGGCGGGATGTGTGGCTACACTGCTTCACGATGCGGCCATGAACCCAGCGGAAGGTAGGAGCATTCCTGAACGCACACACGCACACATCCATAGACGCACACGCACACACACATACATGCATACATAAACGCACGCACACGCATGCATACACACACGCATACATGCACACACACACATACACACACACACACATACACACACGCATACATACACGCGCACATACACGCGCACACACACGCATACATAAATGCGCACACACACGCATACATACACGCGCACACACACGCATACATACGCACACACACACACACGTACACACACGCATACACACGCATCCACACACGCACACACAACAAGGCTGAAGACATGAAGTTTCAGACGCGTCAAGCTACCCATAGCGAGAAGTTGAACGACCAACCAAAAACATTCTTATTTTCTCAACCCCTGTTTGGTTGTCTTTTGGGGATTACATCGGTTTAGTTCCCATAAGCGGGTTGAATGTGCGTATTTATTCCTGTATATTTAGTTCTGAGTTCCCTTGAAAGCCGCTGCAGGCCAGCTGCTCGTGTCTGTCATCGGACCAATCATAAGCCTCCACAGCTGCTGGGGGCGTCAGCTGGCTAAGGGTTTGCTTCCGTGCTAAATCCAAGGTCCAAGACGCGCCCGTCTCTATCCTACTGACCTACTGGTTCAGTCCCTCACTAATGTCTACCCCCCCCCCCCCCTCAGTGGTGAAGCAGCGGATGCAGATGTACAACTCGCCGTACCGCGGCGTGCTGGACTGCGTGCGCGCCGTGTGGCGGACGGAGGGCGGCGGCGCCTTCTACCGCAGCTACACCACGCAGCTCACCATGAACGTGCCCTTCCAGGCGCTGCACTTCATGACCTACGAGTACCTGCAGGAGCAGCTCAACCCGCACAGACAGTACAACCCCTCGTCCCACGTGGTGTCGGGCGCGCTGGCCGGGGCCATCGCCGCCGCCGCCACCACACCGCTGGACGTGTGCAAGACGCTGCTCAACACCCAGGAGTCGCTGGCGCTGGGCTCGCTGGCGGCGGCGCCCGGCCCCGGCCAGAGCCCCGCCCCCCACAGACAGATCACGGGGCTGGCCCACGCCTTCCGGACGGTGTACAGGCTGGGCGGCCTGCGGGGCTTCTTCAGGGGCTCGCAGGCCCGCGTCATCTACCAGATGCCCTCCACGGCCATCAGCTGGTCGGTGTACGAGTTCTTCAAGTACGGCCTCACCAAGCGCCAGCACGGGCGCAGGCTGCAGCACCGCGAGGCCGAGATGTAGACCTCCTCGCCCTCCTTCTCCTCCCCCCTCCTCCCTCCTCCTCCCCCCTCCTCCCTCCCCCCTCCTCCTCCTCCTCCCGTCTCCCCCCCTCCCCCCTCCTCCTCCCTCCACCCCCCCCCATCGCCACTGTATGGGGCCACTGAGAAGGTGTGCAGTCATCACAATCACAAAGAGAATAGAAATGACCCCCCCCCCCCCACCTGGTCAGACAAAGCAGATATATGAAAAACAGCTTGTGTACATTTCCTTTGGCTCCTTCTGTTGCTGAGCCTCTGTTGGTGTGGATGGGGGGGGGGCTTGTATCTGAGGAGATGATATTTACATGGTGTAGCACCACTCAGGTCTGACTGGCGCGGGGAGCTTCATCGGTCTATGAATGTGAACCGTTGGGTTAGAGAGATGGTCTACAGACGGTCTCTGACTGGCGCGGGGAGCTTCATCGGTCTATGAATGGGAACCGTTGGGTTAGAGAGATGGTCTACAGACGCTCTGACTGGCGCGGGGAGCTTCATCGGTCTATGAATGGGAACCGTTGGGTTAGAGAGATGGTCTACAGACGGTCTCTGACTGGCGCGGGGAGCTTCATCGGTCTATGAATGGGAACCGTTGAGTTAGAGAGATGGTCTACAGACAGTCTGACTGGCGCGGGGAGCTTCATCGGTCTATGAATGGGAACCGTTGGGTTGGAGAGATGGTCTACAGACGGCGGAGCATTGTTAGGTTCGACTGAAGGTATAACGCAATTTTACACAATATTCACACTTTAAGTATTACATTAGAGACCAAAAATCAATGAAATTAAATGTGATCTTTTTTGTAAGGATCCCCAGGCCGCAAACGATCCCACTGAACCTAATGGGACACACTTGTGATTTAAATTAGCTTGTGTAGAACAGGTATCTCTGAAGCTGTGAATTTGGTGACCTCTGAATAAAAAAAATAATCTGAAATATATAAACTTGACCCAGTCCTGATCCAAGATACCGATGTGGTCCACCAGGCAGAAACCGACTCTTAATGGGTTCCATAAGTCATTATTATCATCGGTTTATTTTTCATGAAGTCTGGTTAACGTATAAAGCATTGCATTGATACATACGATCATCCCTTAAAATTGTACAACTTAATATTAATGTTGCCATCTCAATTTGGCAGAAAAAATTATAGCAGAACATGGGTTCGCAGTTTCATCTCGATAGCAAAATGAGTGAAATTGGGCAGAGCTGATCTGAAGCTTTATGGGCTGTATGTCTGTAACCTGTATGTTTTAGACCTCAATTGTTTCAATACCGTACCTACTCTTCATGCTAACGTAGCCATGTGTAGTGTGTCGACTGTCTGGATTCTGTTTGAATTGAAGCTCTCATTCTTGATGGTTGTCTGTTAGTGGCAACACTGGCACTGCACTCTCTCTGCTTAATAAAGAGTTTAACGTTGGGCCTCATCTTCATGCATAAAGCTTGAATTCATGCCTCACCATTGTCTCACATGCAAGAGCCTGCATATTCCTAAATGCTGTCTGGGGCATTACACACTAGGTTTGTGCTAATGTGGATTGATAATCTGGAATTGATAATATCCGATTCGGGTTATCACTATTTGTGGTGAGATATCATGCACTGTGTGCCTGCAGAAGTGGGCTCAAGGGGAAAAAAATAGTCGCTGTTAAACCTTGACTTTAAGATGGCAGGATGTGTTTTTAGTCATGAGTTTACAGTTTGCGCAGATCTGAATACATCGTTCATTTGAAATGATTTGTTGATAAAGTTTGTTGATTTCGCCACAGTTGCATTCTTCAAAGTGAAAACATTTTCAATATCGATTTAGTCTAAGGACTAAACCCAGAGCGTTTTGCCTGGGAGTCGGAACACCAGTTCCATCAGACTACCCTTCCTGTGTGATGAGTGGAGACTTCATAACCAGAGAATAAGTCTCTACTGGGGCTGTTCTGTAGGCAGCTAGTTACCATAGACCGTACAGAGATCCGAACACTCATCCCTTATTCATTTGATCTAATTGACTTAATCTTGGAGTCCTTCAAGATAAATATATGTAATATATATGTATATAAAGTTTCTACAGAACGTCTTAACGAGCACTAATCCACCTTTAAGCTCAAGGAAGTGGACCCTGAACTGCAGAAGCATTGTGTCACAATGAGATAACCTTTTCCCTGAGTAGAACTAAGATAAGTAGAAGTTATAGGATGTCCAACAGGCCCTGTTTTGATCCATTCAATCTTCTTCATTAGAGTAAAAGAAAGACCCAATATCAATGGTTACAATTCGCTTTTCAAGACTCTTATGACAATTTGAGATAGCGATAGAGATATTAAAGTGACATTTAGATGATACAACCAGGCGTCTTGGCAACCCAAGACTACGTGCACATCAAATCCAAACACCTGTGGACTTTACTGTTTGAGTAGCATCTTGAAGAGGCTTATCAACAGCTGTGTGTTGTGTTAGCATCATCTTTAAGAGGCTTATCAACAGCTGTGTGTTGTGTTAGCATCATCTTTAAGAGGGCTATCAACAGCTGCTTTCACTGAGCGTGGTTAGGAAT
>NC_079426.1:264861-274861 GCF_026213295.1 Gadus chalcogrammus
TGTGTGTGTGTGTGTGTGTGTGTGTGTGTGTGTGTGTGTGTGTGTGTGTGTGTGTGTGACTGTGTGTGTGTGTGTGTGTGTGTGTGTGTGACTGTGTGTGTGTGTGTGTGTGTGTGTGTGTGTGTGTGTGTGTGTGTGTGTGTGTGTGTGTGTGTGTGTGACTGTGTGTGTGTTTGGGAGAAGGAGATTGAGCAGGGGAGTTCTCAGTGAGAGCACAGTCAGAAGGAGAAAGTGCAACAGGTTGGATATCATGATCTGGCTGTTTATATGTCCATCTATGGCCTGATGAGCTCCGCAAATATGAATCTGCTCTCTGTTACCACAAAAGTAACAGAGAGAGGAGCAGAGAGTTACCCTACACATGCAGAGGGAAATTTGTTTGCTAGAAACATCCAATAGGAATGACCATCATTTGTTATTATGTCATTGTTTAGAACAGCCACGAAATGTATTCATTAGAACAACAACAGTATTTCGGCACACATATCCTTACACAAACCAACACACAGCCTCTCTTTATTTAAGTGAATCATTATAAATTAGTTATTATCAATCAGTGATTATCAATTAGCTTAATTTACTGTTGGCCCATTCAATTTGTTCAGAACATTGAAGCATGCAATGACTGAGTGCACTGTCGCCCAATGAGAAAAACTTTAATGCAAGCTGATTACATTTGGGTAATACAATATCGGACTTGATAATCCAGTTACTGCACTGAGCTGAAGGAGCCATCAAAGCTGTGGAACTAATCTGCATGCTACTGAGAATCTACTGAGAATCTACTGAGAATCTACTGAGATTCTACTGAGAATCTCCCCATAATACGGTGTGTAAGATAACCTCCGGCCTGTGAGGGTCGGGGTCCTAGTCCACTTTAAAGCAGCACTGTTTTTGTTTGGCTGGTGGAGAGATGACTCGGCTTGTGTGTGATGGATGCGTCTCATGCCCCCACTGTAAATGTTTACATTCCTACTAGCACTGATGCTATCTGCTAATAGTTTCTGGATCAGACCCAACCACTCATTTTTTAACGATGTGTAATGCATGCATTTGTGTGTAGGAGAAACATACATAGAGATAAAGCCAAGAAAGGCTTTAAGACACAGGACGAGGAGAGAGAGAGAGAGAGAGAGAGAGAGAGAGAGAGAGAGAGAGAGAGAGAGAGAGAGAGAGAGAGAGAGAGAGCTTGGCGGTGGGGGGTCGGGGTCCCAGGTTAAAGGTCAGTATTAACCATGACCTCTAACTTCCCGAGTCCTGCCCTTTGTCTGCTTTGAGCGAACACATTAACCAAGCCATAACACAAACACACGCATACCCCCCCACGCACACACACACACAGACACAGAACAATGCATGCACACAATTCACACACACACGAACACACCCGTACGCATGCGCAACCACACACTTGCATATACACACATACTGTACAGTCCCAAACAGACACACACAAACACACACACACACACACACACACACACACACACACACACACACACACACACACACACACACACACACACACACACACACACACACACACAAACATACCAAAATGGTTGCACAAACGTACACACCCTCCCAAACACAAACATACACAGACAGACACACTCCAAAAACTGCCAAACACAACCTACCAAATGGACCCATTACCTCTCTGTATCCCTTGCCAAGCTCGTAAGAGAGCTGTTGGTACAAGGTGTCATTAACACAACATCCAGCCGGCTGTGGGCTCATACCTCCAGCCCACGGGGGCTAAGACGTCGCAGTAAACTCCTGGGACTTTCTGGGAAGTTCTCCCCAGAGCTCCTGCCGAAAATGATTGCTGCTCTCTAATATGAGGAGCCAGCATCACCACCGGGTGACTCTCAAACAGCTGGAACACGTTAGGGTTGGATGGTTGGCCAATGTGGCCCAGACCTCCACACATTCCACACCCAGAATTCACCTTTTCACAGGAACGGCATGAAGCGACCCATGCAGGGGTGGTGAAGGCGTTAACCGGCTGTATCTGCATGGGGGGGTGAGGGGGTTAACTAGCTGTATCTCTAAGGGGTGATCATACTTTCTTTGAGGGATTTCCTCCGCTTCGTCCGCGTCGAGTCTAGAGGGACTGGAAGGAAATGATTTGGATGACAGAGGCAAGGAGTGTCACTGAGACTGCGTTTGGATTCCTTTGTCCGCCTGTCTCTGTATCGGGCCTTTCACGTTTGTCTGTCTGTCAGTCCATCCGTCTGCCTGCATACCTGAATGTCTCTCTGTCGGTCTTTCTGTCTGTTTTTCCACCTGCCTGTCCAACTTTCTCTCTGCTGTTCGGTCTTTGCCCTTCTGTCTATCTGTCTGCCTGTCTGTCTGTCTGCCTGTCTAAATATCTGTCTGTCCCTCGGTTTGTATGTCTGCCTGTCTGCCTATCGGTCTGTATGTTTATGTCCACCTATCTGTCTGTCTGTCTGCTTGCCTGTATGTACGGCTGCCTGTCTGCCTATCTGTCTGTCTGACTGCCTTGCTTCACCAGCTCACTCAGTCCACACTGCAGAGAAGTACGCTTCTCCCCCTCTCAGGGAGAACTGTTTACATACCTGCAGATTACATATTCAAACATAAATGCTTGTAGGCTCACTCAAGTCTGTTCTCCAACACACACTTATTAAGTAGTGTGTTTTTTTGCCCTTTTCTTGCCAAGTCTCTAGATTGATGAGATAGGAATTAGGGAGGGGGGGATACAGATAACTAGGGAGGAAGGAGTTGCCTTTTCAAGGTAGGAGGTATGATCTTGCTGCTCTGCCCAATGTGTGGGAGCACAGAGGTCTTCGATCTACGTAGGTGTTGGACAATCGACTGAGAACAGGAGAGTGTTGTGCGGTTGATTAAGTTCCACTATTGTCTCCCCTGAAATGTCGCAGTCCAACAATGACCAAGTGATTCTGAAGTCACCAGAACTGTGTTGGAAAAAGTGTTTCATAAAGTTGTCTCTGCATATGAATACAAACATATGTGTGCATATTCTTAAATAACTGTATGGGATAAACTATTCATATTATATTCATAGCTAAAGCAAATAGTTCAGGAAGGTTATATTTGGCAAAAATAAAAAGATTTGATGCCTTTCGCTGGCAAACGCACGGACGCACACACACACACACACACACACACACACACACACACACACACACACACACACACACACACACACACACACAGACACACATACACACACACACACACACACACACACACACACACAAACACACACACAAACACACACACAAACACACACACAAACGCAAGCACACACAAACACACGCACAGACATGCACACAGACACACACAAACACACACACACACACACACACACACACACACACACACACACACACACACACACACACACACACACACACACACACACACACACACATAAGCCTGGTCTTCACAATGCACAACAACACTGCAAAATAGCTGAGCCGTTTCGGTTGAACAGGTTGTAGTGGTGAAAGTAAGGGAGTAGGTGTTTAGTCTCATTCAAGTGGCACCCATCCCATTCGCTGTTCACATGTCGTGCATAAGACTTGGAAGAGTCCCAACCATCAATCATTTTTCAGCTGAATGAATTCCAAGTCCTGTAAACAACGCAAATTGACACCGTGGATTTCCGAACATTAATAGACAAACATTGGCCAAGTTTAGAGTCATAAAATAATGAAGATGGTTCACGTTGCTGCGCTGCGCTTTGCGTTGTAGCTCCCGAAGGCTCTGTGTGCACCGCTAACCTGACAAATGGTTAAAAACAGCAAGAAAGAACTAGAAAATACTTGATTTGTTTTTGTTTTGCGATGGCAGTGTCACACCGCTGACTCTCCATTGCAGTGGGATATGGGTGTAGTCTCCTCAGTCGCGCATGATTGATGGTATCTGTCTCATGTGAATGGTGCACTGCAACATCGCCACGGTCTGTTGACCCGCTCTGACTCATGCAGCTGCTCAGGAGCATGAGAGACGACCCCCGGGGGGTGTCTGCTCTCTAGACATCCTTTAACAAGAACACACTACCTGATTTCTTCTAAAAGAAGTTTGTGAAATGCGTATGTTTGGTTTGCCTCGCACAGCTAAGAAGCTCCCAAGTTCCCTAGGCAAAGCCCGAGGTGTGTTGGTCTGTTACTTTTGACTAGTACTTCCTCGAGACTTTATATCCTTTTTTTGTTTTTAACGTTTGTTAGATTCTCAAATGTGTGTAAGAGTGTAGTCTTTAATGCAGCCAAACGAATGCTTTTTATTGCCAAGCTTTCACGAATATGTAGATGTTTGTGTTATCTTACTGTACGTGCAAAAAGGATATATAGGATACCAAACTACAATACACTTAATGCATACAGAATTAAACTATAGGGGGGAATGTTGGGAAGCGTTGGCTGTTTGTTGAAACAGCAGCAGTTCCAGGAGAATATAACTGTAAATACCCACTCTACCTATAGTCTCACTTCGGTAGTTGTATGGCTATGTAAGCAAGAACGGCAGAATCTGATTGCCGATACAAAAGTAAGTGGATAGATGGATGGATGGAGTGGATGGATGTTTATCTAAGCTTAACTTTGTCATTGAGTGTTGAGGTAGTAATTGCAGAACCTGTATTAGAGTAAACAGTCACTGGTTGACAGGTACATGTGATGCATCACATCCAGGCTACACCAGCAGGAACACAATGGAGAACTGGGCTTAGGACAGTCGAAGTTATTTTTTTTGTGATTTGAGACAACAATTGCTTTTTATTTTTTGGGGAATAATAAAAATGTTCAAATATTGTGTTGTTCAAAGGGATCAGTATTGTCGAGACATACAAAACACACGCAAACACACACACAAACACACACACACACACACACACACACACACACACACACACACACACACACACACACACACACACACACACACACACCCACACCAATCCAACCATGCACATACACACATAATATATTATGGGCTGGACAGCTATTTCAAAAACAATTTCCTTGAGTTTGACAATCATACATAATATAAGATATTATGAAAAGGACTACATTTCTTCCTTTTTGAAGGAGACACCTTTAGGTAGTTATTGTCAAAATAGTAAATAATAATATGATAATAAATAGTACAATAAGTGTACAAAACCGTTGCTTTTATTTTATGATAATAATTATTAATAATAATAATAATAATAATAATAGTAATAATAATAATAAAAACAAAAATAATAATGACAGGTTAATAAATAGTCTTTGTTAACAATTTCCATTCTTCTAGGGCATACCATTTATAATTGACTCAGAGTATGTAGGCCTATGTCACTTGTATTTAAATTAACGGATGGTTTGGTTCATGTAGCTTACAGATACAACTGAAATACTCCGGTGCTCTTTAAGTAGGCCTGCAGCACAATAAAAGCAGTTTACACGGGGAAATCAAGGGATATACATATTTTTTGCAATGCCTCAAGATGAACAGAAAGCCCTTCCTTTATTTGTGCTTAAGGCTACACTGTAATCGAAATGCGTAATCAAAAGTCAACCGTTGGGGTGACTAACGTAAATTCCACTCATTAGATAAACAAACTCTCTCATTGTAAATAAGACAATATTAAATTGTTCCAATTCAATAAGAACATTTCACATAAAAAGTAAAAAAAAAAAAAAAAAGGATCTACCTCAGCTGTCCTGAAAAGAGCAACGGTTTTAAATGATAAGTCATATCACAAATCATAATGAGGTTGAGGTGCTTGTTTCATTATATTAATCTAAAAATCGTGAAATAGGGAATCAATCATAAAACATGTAACTTTCGTGAAGGACAAAACATGAGCAGCCGGTGCGTCGTTTGGAACAACAACTCAATACGTCCGCTCGTGTCTCATTGTTGCCCATTTGTACTAATGTCTTTAACACCAAAGTCTTCTCCACCCAATCCTTTGTAAATGTATGCCTCCGTGGGCCAATTCCCCCGCAGCAGAGCAGGCCTACTGCCCGGCAGCCACGTGTGGAAACAGTGGAGGTAGGGGCTGTACTGGTGCGTGGAATACAGCGGCACAGCGGGGAACCCCCCCGGGTACTGTCTCTGGCTGTCCCTCACCAGCACCTTGACGGCCACCTTCTTCCCCAGCAGGCCCGGGAGGGGGCTGGACGGGGCCAGCTCCGTCGACAACAGCAGCTGTCGTCGTTTGGTTTTGTACCTCCGGTTCTGGAACCAGATCTTGACCTGCGTCTCGGTTAGTGTGAGCGCCGCGGCCAGGTCGACGCGCTCCGGGCCGGACAGGTACTTCTGCACCCTGAAGCGCCGCTCCAGCTCGTACACCTGCGCGTGGCAGAAGGCCGCCCGGGAGCGCTTCTTGCTGCCGGACCCGGGCTGCGAATCCTTGGTCTCGAATTTGAACCTATTGCCGCCGCCGTCGTCGTCTTTATTGTCGTGCTTCGAACAGTGCAGTCGTTCTTCTTCCCTCTCTGCGTGGTGGGAGATGTAGAGGGACATGTGGTCAAACAGGGAACAAGCGACCCTTTAGAAAAACCTCTTAAAGATGCAAAAATCCCCTTTTTGTTTTATGTGTCCTTGAAAATATTTGTTCCGCCAGCTTAAGGTCTTGTAACTTCAAAGTGGCAGACATGTCATGTGATGTAGCCTGCATAAAACGATTTATGCATCTGTACCATACTTTTTATTTCACCGATGACATTATAGGGACATCTTTCAGACAGACATTGCGTCCTATAGGCCTACTGTGTGAGACCATCAATGGCTGAAAGGGAAAGTATTAATTGCCAGCTGTAAATCTATAGGAAATAAACCAGCTGAACTTAGCGATGCATCAGATCATCATTATGCGGCCCTCGAGGTTATCGGACCCCTACACACACAAATGCACTTTTTAAAAAAAGATGTAGTCCTATTCCTCACTGACAGACAGATATTTTCTCAGTGAGAACCATCAACGTTGTGATTTCGCGCAGTGAAAGGAGAGACTCCCTTACCTTCTTTGAGTGAAGTGTGTTTGGCTCCCCAGCGTGGGAAGTTTCCACAGTAGCTCTCAGATGTATAAATCCCAGCAGTAGTCAACCCGGGACCAGGCGCGTCGCCTCCCTCTCCGCACACCTCTGCACGAGGCAGCGCCGCCGGGACCGTCCTGCACTGATCCCGGGCTTTACCCCGTCCCACGGCCTCCCTCTCTGCGGCGTTGCAGGTGGGTTGCCTTGACGCTTCTGCCGTAGTGCCCTTCTTAAGGTTCTCCCGCGCCTCCAGTCCTCTACTGAGGATGTCGTTGATGGAGAACGGGAAAAGGGACAGTGTCATGTTTTGTTATCGACTTGTCCGCATTCACTGATCGACTAATCGAATCAGGTGATTTGATTGCCAGCTGCGAGTCACCGCAAGTCTTCTGTAGTCAGGTGTCGATGCGTCAGCAGCTGTCAAGAGAGTCAGTATTGCAGTCTGCACTCCGGAGCCCAAGTAGACTCACCGCGGATGGGCTGAGCCTCTGCTCCGGCTCCTCCTCGTTCCCGCCCTTTGCTCGTTTTAATCTCCCCGCGTGCATAAATGAAGACCATGATGAAGTTGAGGCCAGTAGCCTTTAGCCCACTTCAATCACGAGCTTTACAATAATTAAAGAGCAATCATATGAGAAATAGTAAATCATAATCGTAATCGTATGATCATAAATATAATAATGATGAAAATATAGGGTTCAAATGTAATAATAATAATAACAATAATATTATTATTTATAATAAATAAATATAGTGCAATACAGATAATGCCAAATATCCACATTAAAAATACACAAAGTGCAACAATTAAAAATGTTGACACTTTACAATAAGGGTACCTAAATTAACCATACATTTAAATGAGTTAATACTGTCTGTGAGCATTATTTAACAGTTAATGTTCATGTTATGTGAGGTATTATAAATTACATCGATTATTTAATAGGGTTAGGGATATGGTAATGATACATTATAATGCTAACTTCATCCAATATTACTATTCCGCTTGAGCCAAAATCTATGATCCAGCCATAGAAGACAGATAGGCCTACCTCAATCTCCATTTTAAGTAGCCTATTGTATTACAGTTCCGCACGAACATACAAATGAAGATGTGTTTTGGGTGAGATAGGCTGAGAGTAATCCCAGAATAGGCTTGTACTCACCTGTTTCGTCCAGCTATAGCCTACAACACGCTTGTTGTGTGGACACGCAGCGGTTCCTGCAGCATTGAGCGCGAGGCCATCTGGGACCGGGATCTCCGTCTCTATTAAGCGCTTCTGTTTTATCTACAGCAAACTGAACAAATAGGAGATATTCGGACCAGATAAAGGGAATTTAATTTAGTCTATACATTTCACGTTTTTGTAGGCATTATAGGCCTACTTTTAATTAATTGACTTCTTATTTCCTCGCACATTTGACGGTGGGATGTCTCGGTAACGTTATACCGCGTTAGGTATAACGTTAGAGGATTATTTAGTACTCACTTACTTTACGTAGTACTGATATAGCCTACTGACTTAAGTAGGTATACGAAGTACTAAGTATTTTAGAAATAACTATTATAATACTTTATGTTAAGTTCCTTTGTCATGTAGAGCAAAATTGTTCCCGGGTATATTTGACCCAGTGCATTTTTAAATAGGCCCTATCTAAACACTTTATAAAAAATGTATCATGGGATGATGTTGATTTTTTATAGATTTGTTGACCCACTGACATTGCCAGAACCCGTACTTCCAAGCCCCATTGGGGATAGCCTCGCTTCCCCCAGATCTGATCAGCTCAAGTCAAGCATCTCTGCATCTCATTCTTTAACAAAGCCCATAGCTCAATGGGAGCCCTGCATTACCACCTAATACAGCTAGCTATAAGTGAGCTCACCCAGCTCCATTGGAGCTCCTGTACACTCCACTAAACCTCACACTTCCCAGCAATCAGCTTTAGTCAAGCCCCGGTTTTGCATCCCCCCATTACCCCATGTGGCCCGCTGCCTGTGACCCTCATCTTGAGCCCGGTCCATGTGTCATTAAGCCTCCAACTCCTCCATTATCTACTCTAACCCTCAGCCTCACCCTACAGCCTCCCCTCCCCCGGCCCTTCCCTGCTCCTCACCATACCCACCCCGGCCCCCGGCCCGCATCTGGGTCCTCAGTGGACCCTCCTCCAGTGTCTGCGGTCCTGACCGGCCCTGACCGGACCTGACCTGCCCTAACCCTGACCCAACCGGCCCTGACCCTGACCCACGCCGCCCTAACCCTAACCCAACCGGCCCTGACCCTGACCCTGACCCTAACCCAACCGTCCCTGACCCTGACCCTGACCCTGACCCTGACCCTAACCCAACCGTCCCTGACCCGAACCCTGACCCTGACCCTAACCCTGACCCTGACCCTGACCCTGACCCTGACCCTGACCCTAACCCTGACCCTGACCCTAACCCTGACCCTGACCCTAACCCTGACCCTGACCCTAACCCTGACCCTGACCCTGACCCTAACCCTGACCCTGACCCTGACCCAACCGTCCCTGACCCAACCGTCCCTGACCCTAACCCTAACCCTAACCCTGACCCTGACCCTAACCCTGACCCTGACCCAACCGTCCCTGACCCAACCGTCCCTGACCCTAACCCTAACCCTGACCCTGACCCTAACCCTGACCCTGACCCTGACCCAACCGTCCCTGACCCACTCCTAGTCCCCTGGAAACTCAGCTACTGCCCGCCTTCCTTCAATGAGCACGCCCCATTTTTTCACCACACTTTTATTTATTTATTACAAAACATACACACAACACAAAGCAATAGGCCAGTGCTATTTTGGACAAAACGGTCCACACTCACCTTGTTTCCTCTACCTAACCCTTACCCTAACCTTAATCATAACCCTATCCCTAACCCTTACCCTAACCCAAACCCAAACCCAAACCCTAACCCTAACCCTAACACTAAACCCAACCCTAAACTTAAACCTAAACCTAAC
>NC_079426.1:277361-279861 GCF_026213295.1 Gadus chalcogrammus
ATATTTATAGTCGTCCAGTGATAAGACAAATCCAGGCAAATAAGAAAAACGTGTTTTATTTATTAGAAGAATATGAACTGCGGATATATACTTTATCCTTTGGTCGGATACAAACTCTCCTCCAACACTCACAAATCCAACCATTTGATTAATTACGTCAAGTCAACCTCCGCTCGGAAATACTGAATTATATTATACTATAGGCAGTCCATGTATGCAGGAGTCCTTTAAAAAGCCACACATGTCCACAATGACATTAGGAATATAGGTCCGCTATTAGAAACAGTTATTCCCCAGTGCGTTGCCATGGGAATACGCGTAATCCGTGTAACGCTGCACGTGTGTCGTGAGAGCAAGAAGAGAGCAGGAGCGCTACCAGGCTCGGATGCCCGGCATGTTCCCCGGGCCAGGTGGGACGCCCGAGCCCTGGGAAGACTGCTGCTGGGGCGGTGCGGCGAGGTTCCCCAGATTCACATTCATAAACGCATTAGCGGTGGGGCTGGTTGTGGGCAGAGAGGCCAAATTGGAGTAGGTGCAGGAGTACGTGTTGGGGTAGACCGAGTTCCCGTAAGTGTACGCTGGGTAACTGCTGTAGCTATACGGGGTCGGAGCTCCCACCGTGTACGAAGTGTTATAATTCGGGGATCCGGTCAGACACGGTCTCCCGTCGCGGACCAGCACCGGGACGGCCACCCTCCTGGGCGGAGGTGGGTGGTGGTGGTGATGGTGGTGGTGATGATGCCCCGCCATCTCAAGGCTCTTATCCTGTCGCTGCCGTTTGCATTTGTACCTCCTGTTCTGGAACCAGATCTTCACCTGCGTGGAGGTGAGTTTGAGCGAGCTGGCCAGGTGCTCCCTCTCCGGGGCGGACAGGTAGCGCTGCTGCTTGAAGCGCCTCTCCAGCTCGAACACCTGCGACTGGGAGAACAGCACCCGCGGTTTCCTCCGGGTCCGGGTCTGTTTGGCCGGTTTGTCCGACTCTAGGTCCTCACACCCGCCTTGATCGCAGCTCTCTGGAGGAAGTACAAAACGAGAGGAGACGCTTAGTTCCACAACACAGCTATTACAAGGCTTGGTAGGCCATCAATAATTCAGTGTTGAACATGCAGCGTGCAACAAATATGCAACAAATATACGCAACAAGTAGAAATATCGTCATCGATTGGGATTTTCTTTCTAGATAACAGGCTACGGTATTATCTATCGGCTATTCATAGTGTACAGATTTTAAATCAAATCAAAGCACACAAGCAATAGGCGGCATATAATTTACATAAAACCTGAAGACCCCAATATTACGAGTTGGATGGCATACATGCCTCACGTTTTTAATAGGATGCGGTAAAATAATAAATGCCTTACTAGAATGGAGATCCCCTCGTTCGGCCTCACGCGGGATGTTCGCCTCGTGGCCCCCCTGCACAGCGCTCGTGAACATCTCCCTCGGTAAGCCCGACTCCGCCAACCGCTCCTGGATCTCCAGCGTGCTCAGGTACGACGAGATCCGTTCCTCGCTCTCGGACTGTTCGGAGCCGGGACTCGGGCTGTCACGACCGGCCAACATGCATGCAGGGGGCGAGTGGGGGAGAAAATAGTTTTGGAGCGCGCAGCCTAGTTGCGAATGTTGCGAATTGGAAAACCCGAGGCGCGATATGAGCAGCTGATGCTGCTGTGTCTGCTGCTGTAGCTCCTGCCTCAGAATGTCCTTCACAGAAAAAGGCGTGGTGGATGATGTTATGACCGGGCTGGGAAGCATTGTTGTCACGCAAAAAACTTGGGGAAAGTAGTGCGTAAGGGTTGGATATATAGCGGATATCGACGAATATCTAGAGAGGGCAGATATCTAGACACCGAAAACCCGTTTAACAAGAGAACAGATCCGATTTTAGGCTGCAGTTGTTTGCCTCCGCGTAGATCCGTGGTGAAGAGGTAAACAATCCGTGCGTTAAGTGGACGCGCAATGCCTGTTTTCCATGTAGACCGAGGAGGACTTGCTTTCGTCCACATATGACTTCTGTGTCTCGAGCTTAGTCAGGTCTACAGCTGGAGGGCTGAGGGATACGCCGTTCCTGTTTGGTTGGCCATGAGAGAGAAAGAGAGAGAGTCGTAGACAGATAGAGAGAGAGAGAAGAGAGAGGGGGGAGGTCTGTTGCCCCTTTTAGTGTCGTTGTGTTGTAAGGGAGGGGTCCCTTTCGTCCTGGGTTTATCGATATTTTCACAGTCCTCTCTTGATATTCATCTTTGACGGAAAAAAATGAAACAATAAAGGACTCGACACGCTCTTTATTCCAAGCGAGGTAAGTTTTTATTATTATTTTCTTATAAAATATAATCAGAATACTAAAAACGAAGAAAAATACACTCATGAGTCCTCATCTAGTCCATATTGGTACAGTAAGTTGTCGTCGGAGAAGAACGCATCTATTATAAATCTTATCTGTTTGGGAGGATTTATCCCCCGCAGCTATCGCAATTCTCCCCATCATCACATAAGCGTTTT